>NC_133417.1:68345000-68505000 GCF_049350105.2 Macaca mulatta | reverse complement strand
AAACAAAGTTTCCTGGGCCTCACCCCCAGAGATCTTGATTCAATAGATAGAGTAGGATTCATATATTTACATTTCTCTCACATTCACAGATGAGGCCAAAGCTGTTGGTTTAAGGACCACTGGCAGAGGGGTGGAAAAGTTTTTGTTCCAACAGATCTCCAATTCCATGGGAAATTTCAGAAAATATCTGAGGCTGTGTCATCTTGGTCCTTCTCTCAGTGAGCTAAAAGTGACTTAGCTATATCACCTAAAACTTGAAAGTAAAGGGAAGCAGTAGTGTATACATTATTTTAATTGAATCATTCTAAATCATTGTTAGAAATACCTTTTTAGCCCTAGACAATTTAAGTAAGCAGAAAGTTTTGGATTTCCAACTGGGTTTGCCTCTGAATGCTGTGCAACTCGATTTAAAACAAAGATCTTTACTAAATGTTGCTAAGTGACATAAAAGTGACTAAAAGCCAATGATATACTAAAAAGATAATGTCTACATATTTTAAAGCCTCTTTTTCCCCCTCAACCTTTGTCAAGTTCAGTCCATTTTTAACAAAAAATTTGCAAGTAAAAATAGTTATGAAACTATAGCATGCTAATGAAGTTACCATAATGATAATATTTATATTCATATTATAGTAAAATACTTTATTATATGATCATTTCACATGATACCTCGCCAAATAATTCTAATTATGCCAAAAGAAAGGTTTAAGACTTCATCTATATACAAGTCATATTAGGTAACTAAATATCTCTTAGTTCAATTTAATGCAGTGAGAATTTTAACTCACTTCTACTGACTCAAATCTTAGTTCAATTTAATGCATTCTACACAGTTCTATAAATAGGAAGTAATAAAGATATCATTCATAGGGGTTATCATGAGCCTTAGAAAATCGTTTTTACCAACTCTTACAAGCTAACATATTTTTACTCTATCTACAAGGATTCTGGTGAATGCTAGTTAACTGACTTAAAATTGAGCCTGATTATGAATTATTAATTAAGCAATACCTTACTATAATAGTTAAGTCTTTATTTTAAGTAGGTGATATTCAAGTCAACAGCCAAAATGACAAACTTTTCTTTCCTAACCATTGAAATTGAAAGGTTAAACTCTTCTTGACAGTAAGATTTACATTATCACCCAGTGCTGGTTACTTTCCCGACCAAAGCTGAACAGTTTCAATTGCCTGTTGTCTACTATTGTGGTTTGTAAAGTTGGAGAATCTATATCTGTACCATTTCATTTATTTTTAGAAAACATAATTCCTCTCTAATAAATAAAACTAGATGATCAGGTAATGGCCTCCTAAAAGATAGAATGCATACAATTAGGTGGGAATATTCTTGAAAATATTGGATGAGTCAACCCTATACTATCTAAAATCTCAAATGATCCAACATATATGTCAATGATACCAATTCTGGGAGGTGGATTCATCACATTCTTGACATTTTATATTTTACTTACTCTTCCTGGTGTTCTAGTAGGTTTTGAACTTTAAAGAAGGTTGAGAGAAATGGGGGAGGCAGAGTGAGGAAGGTCAGAGAGAACAGAACTAAATGGACTTCATCATTGAGTAAATGGTGTTTTATTTTTATTATGTAATTGGTCCAATATTTTTATTTTCCCTAAAGTCTAACCCATAAAAATGTGTAATAGCTTCAGAGTAGCAATGCGACGAGACTGCTTATTGTGACAATCAACAATATGAGAGGGCAGGTAAAAGAGGAGTAGTAGCTGAAATTAAATGCCCTTTTCAAATTCTTTGGTAAGTTCAATTCTGATGGGGATCTTCCAAGCTATTCTCTCCTATCTACAGAATTCCAAAGAGTTTAGTATATGTCAGTGATATTTGAACAAAATTTTAAGGTCTTTGAAATGGTAAATCCAGTAAACAAATGTTTTCAGTTCGGGATCCACAATTTTAAGGCTAAGTTTTATTATTTATAGATATCCCATCTCAGTAAATGAAAGACTACTTATTTTGATATCAGAAAGTCAAACAAAAATTAACAAACCAGTAAAAAGAAAAATACATAGGTGGCAAGGTGCTGTGTCTCATGCCTGTAATCACAACGCTTTGGGTGACTGAGGCGAGTGGATTGCTTGAGCCAAGGAGTTTGAGATCAGCCTGGGCAACAAGGCGAAATTCCATCTCTACAAAAAATACAAAAATTCACTGGATATGGTGGCGCTTGCCTGTAGTCCCAGCTACTTAGGAGGCAGAGGTGAAAAGATCACCTGAGCCCGGGAAGTGGAGACTGCAGTGAGCAGTGATCACACTGCTGCACTCCAATTTGAGTGACTAGAGTGAAACCCTGTCTCAAAAGAAAAAAAATTAGGTAATATTCTTATTATTATAATGTCTCATGATGATACTAACATTAAAAATAGAATCTAATAAATGATAAATTCCATGCTTGAAGATATGAAGAATACATTAGTAAATATGGATCTTCCTATGTAACTAAACATACACACACACACACACACACACACCACGAAGTAACGAATTTGAGTTTACATTACTTAAAAACATGTAACTTTCACAACTGAAAGTATTCTTATTAAGGAAAGAGGTTGAAGCAAAATGTCAGTTTTAAATCATCACAGGTATGTGATATATAAAAAGGTGAATATACGATGCCATATTTATAGTAATAAGAACAACAGTTACCATTTCCAGACATTTACTAGGGACTTGGCACAGTGCTAAGTGCTGTATTTCAATGAATCTTTTCAACAGCCCTGCCAAGTAAATGTTCATTTTGCAGAAGAGAAAGCTGAAGCTTAGCAATGTATCTAAAATGGAAGAGATAGTAAATGGTGAAGTAAGAATTTTAACTCAGTTCTACTGACTCAAAAGGCTGTATTTTTTTTTTTTTTTTTTTTTACCATGATACCATATTTGCCTAAAGTCTCAGTTGACCAAATGTATGTGTCACAGTGACTAAACATGGAGACTACTGTTAGGCCCTGTTCAGAATCTATGACAGTTGTCTTTAAAAGATGAGAGTGACAAAATATACTGTATGGGCTGCCAGAATTTTTTGGACTTCAGGTTTGACCTATCAGACTGATACTCTTAGTCAAATTTTTATGGTTGTTTGATTTTTTTTTTCTTTTTCTGTAGTGAAAACAGTCTACATTTATTGGATGTACTCTCCTGGGCAGCGTGCCAATTTTACTTGCAATTATTCCCCACCATGTTCCTCATGAGTTAGGTACATTATTATCTCCATTTCCTAGAAGGAAGCAACTTAACAAAAAAACAATTCCATATTAAAGGTAAACAGGATATTATGTTCAGAAATCTGCATTACTGCCTTTGATTCTCTGATACATTCAACTAACTTGAGAGGTCAGTTGTTGTGGTTGTTTTCATTTTAGCAATGATGGGAGTTGGAGGGAGCACGAAGGGTCAGCAGAGTCAAAAAATATGTGTGATTCCCCTTTTAGTGTGTGTTAAGGCAGCGCAGTTAAAACTCGCCTCCAAAAAAGAGGAAAAGAAGAAAACCCTAATGGAAAATTTTAAGTCAATTGATTTAACCAAGTAGTCAGTGATGCAAAGAATGCTACCAGGAACAATTTGTTTCCTTTCAGCTAGAATCAGATATGACTTCAGCTGTATATTTCTTCTGGGAAATTGTAAAGATCTTTTCAAAACTTTTTATCTTTATCAGAATTTACACAATTTTTTCCAATAAGTATTTTAAGTAAAAAATAATAAGAAAAAATATACATTTAGAAAATATTGTTCTGATAGAAGAAAAACCTTGTACTGCCTTTCTAAATAATGCTGTACTACATTTCAAAGCTTAAAGAATAAATATGTCAAAATGAGTAGATTCGTTTCTAAGTTACAAATTCATATCTTATACTCACCTTTTCTCGGTCCCTATAAGGTGCTCTTTTGTTACTTTGCCCCACACTGATAGTTTTTGTAAACTAAGTCCTACTTCACTTACTTTTAAAGACAAATGTTTGCTTAGTGTCTACAAATGTGTGCTAACTGTAGTCCCTCAGACATTCATTAGTGTTTAGAGTTTGCACTTAAGGAGGACAATGGCATTGTAAATGAAAATGACCAGTAGCCAAAGGGAACATATAATTGTTTGTAATTAAACAAAAGTGTTGCTGAGTTAATCGGATTCGCATTTGAATATACTTTAAAGCATTGCTGCCTTGTCAAAATGAAGACTTCAGTTTTCTGTCTCTTTGGAATTTTTTTTAATTGGTAATGAAAACTAAGCAAATTATACCACTGAGATTCTTTAACCCACTTAAGTACAATAAATAAGCTGAGTATGTTTTGATCAAAGTTTTCACTGGAATCTCCTTTTAACTTTTCACCAGTTTCATAATTAACAGTTTGTACAGGCATTAGCCTATTTACAGCGTTTGCTCTGCAATGCCCTGTACTGTTGCTCTCATCTTTCTGAATTACAACACAAGCATACTGAAATGTTACATGCTTCCCTTGGTAACTGCATCATTCATTTGAAACACCATTGGCTTGCTATAATTCTTATGGGGGAAAGAGTTTTTTGTTGAATTTTTTGTTTGATTAAAAGTGAGTCCAAATTAAACAAAAGAACTTGAAATGTTGGCTGCCTTGCCAAAATAAAGGAACTGATATAATTTTGTAGCAAATCATATTTCTGGAACCTGTAGAACATGACTCAGTTTGAGTGGACTGTCTCAGTTTTTCTAAATGTAAAAGACTTAGGTTTTCTCTGAAAAAGAAAAAAAAGAAGGCACAGCGATAAGAGAATCTAAAGTTATGTCAAACAAATTACGTTTTAGTTATTAATGGCTAGTTTGTAAATATCAAAGATCCACTTATTGTAGTGCTTGGAGCTGCATTTGCATGCTGATGAAATGCAAGTGGATGGCTGTGAACTATAGGGTTATCTCTAGTGCAGCAGTGGGGAGCTCCAGAATCAGACAGTTGAGCATCTGACCGACTCAAGAGTCCAAGCTGCAGACCTCTTCTATTCACTTTCTTTACAACAATTAAAATATGCAAAGTGATAATTTTCCTTAAGTAGCCTTAAATGTGCGATCTATTTAAATGTGAAGAAAATTGCCTGAAGCTTCTGGTGTGAGGGACAAAAAAGAATAAATTATGCAAATAGCAGAAAAGGACTCTACCACTTGAACGCCTAATTTTCCTGTAATAAGCATACTGTTTCATTTAATTTTTTGCCTCTTATTAAAAGTGACAGTTCTTTTGCACTGTCTGATGGTTATATCTGACACAAGCTAGGGAAATGACTGCTAGACTAAATGCTAAAGCATTTTGGTAGCTTTTTTAGATGATGGTTACATTCACAAAGTAATTATGCACTGAAGAGTAGAGAAATAAGGTTTAATTACACAGTAATCGCTTCTGATGGACACGGCAGAAGTGTGAACACCGCCAGACTGCAATCCATCAATGACAAACCCCTGGCCACTTTTAATTCCTCCTCATTTGCATCATAACCTCCGCACCAAGTTGCACAAATGCTGTTAAATGTTAATAGGAGCTGTCTCTCCACTCAAAATGAATGCTTAAGCTGTTTCATTTTTTTTTCTCCTCCACCTCAGACCTTCAAAACCAGCTCCTCTCTGAGAGCAGGCATTAAGCACAGAGCATGGTGCGTGGTCACTGTTGTGCTAATTGGGAGCAACACTTAAAGTTTTATCTCTCAAGCGCTAATAATGCACACTGCTGACAAACCAGTGAATAAGTAATGTACTTGGAGGAGGGGGGAAAAGAAAGGCATGCCTAGAATGAAAAATGCAGTTGGGACCGTTGTTCAGTGACTAGCTATTTGATTAGGCCCTGTAGTCATATTTAATCCAGATCCTTAGGGAACATAGACAAAATTACATCTTCATCTCATCAAACATTCAGCCATATTTAAGCATTCAGCTGATCAAGCTTTTATTGTTTCTCTTGCAGCAATATGGAGACAATGTTGTCCTGCACTCTTCATTCCAGAAGCTAATGGAGGAAAGGCCCTATGAGCTGTGGGCTGGCTTTTTAGGCCCCACGGTACTTGAGGGAATTCCAGTAGCGAAGGAATAAAATCATTTTAGTCACTATGCACTAATGTTTCAGCTGGTAAAACCTCTAGCCTTCAGTTCTATTTGTACAGTCTTTAATAGTCAACCTCACTTTTCTTATTTTGAAAAAAATATTCTTCCCTCTACCTTGTCTTTAAACCCAGTCTATTTCCTGGGACAGGTCTACATCATTAAACTGCAGATGGTTCTTTTTCTATTAAGCAGCAGGTATCATTCTTGTCCTGACAGGAGGAGGCTCCACCTGCTGCCGGCCCACCAATACTTCCAGCTGACTGCTTTGCAGAACAGGAAAGGTAATTTGTAAGCAGTATGCTAAGTTTAACAGTAGACTGTAAGAAGTGACAAAAGAGCCATTTTCTGCATGAAGATTGAGAATTATCAACACCTTTCGGTGCATAATAGTTAAGCCTTTATCACTTGAAGAGCTGCTGATAAGGTTAAGAACACTAGACAAACTGCTCATTAGTGGAAAGGTTTGCCTTTTACATTAAAGACCGCTGGATACTGGAGTTCCTCCAGTGAGCAATACATCCCTGGCATTTGAAAAGAATGAGCTGATCCGTGTACATAAATGAATATGGAAAAGAAGACCTGGTATGTTCTAACGATATTAGTGAGGTTTTTCTTAAGCTTAGAGAGTGATAAACCTGTTAAGTGTGTTCAAAAGCTGGGTGATCTGGTAGGTAAGGCCCTAGATTAGAAATCATAAGACCTAAACTCTTCCGCGTTTTCCAACGGACAAGGACAAGCTGTGTGACCTTGGGTAAGTAATTTACATTTCCTAAAAACAAAAATACATTATAAGATGATTCAAATATGGAATATCAGGATTCATTAGGTTGGATCAATAAATAATATAAATCTAGGCCGGGCGCGGTGGCTCACGCTTGTAATCCCAACACTTTGGGAGGCCGAGGCAGGCGATCACCTAAGTTCAGGGGTTTGAGACCAGCCTGGCCAACATCCATTTCTACTAAAGATGCAAAAATTAGCCTGGCGTGGTGGCACGTGCCTGTAGTTCCAGCTACTCAGAAGGCTGAGGCAGGAGAATGGCTTGAACCTGGGAGGCAGAGGTTGCAGTGAGCCAAGTTTATACCACTGCACTCCAGCCTGGGTAACAGACTGAGACTCCATCTCAAAAAAATAAATAAAATAAAATAAATAAATAATATAAATCAGTTACAAATATCCCATATACTACTGTATTGATAATAAATATGGTGACAGAGGATTATTTAGGACCCAGTCATTCATTTTATTCTGGTGAGTTGGATTAGGAATTATTCATTGGAATTTATGCTATTCATTTTGAGATTCCTTGTATAACCAGAGGAATAAGATTGGTATTTCTAGATACCTGTTATATAGGTTTCATATAAATGAGAAATGGTAAGGATAACTTCCTTGGGGGTTATTTACACTTTGGGGCACTTACACTTTAAGCCTCTGAGTTCCCATATAAAGTAATTTTAACTCTATTTTAAAGATGAAGAAATGGAAGCTCAGAGTTGACATAAATTGCACTAGGATGCATATGTTTGAGTAGCTACAATAGGGTTTGAATTCAGGTCTATCTGATTTTAAAGCCTGCATGTTTAACCATGTTTTGGGATTGAGTTCCATTTATATAGAGAATAGCAATGCAAACTGAATCTGTTTCTGTTTCCATCTCTCTCTAGCTGTATGACTTTAGTCCTATTCATCAATCTTTCTTTCTTTTGCCTACTTAACATGTTTGTAAAATCCCATAAGGGAGTGCAAGGCTTAACTTCTATCACATTAGAAACAGCTCAGTCTACTGATGATATCAGGCCAATACTGAGGAGCTATCCTTTAAAAAAAATATGGCTTTTGACTTAATTTGTTGAGATTAAGCATAACATGTAAAATCTGTGTACCCATCTGTAAAAATCTCGGGTACATCAATGGTGATGTTCTTGCCATCTCCCAATGAAATATATTGTGAACAATATTCTGTTCAACATACGTGTACCTACAAGTCACCCCAAGTATGCTTGTGCACAATTGAGGTAAAGTGTGCTGACCTGAAGCAAAATTGCATTGGTGCTGACAACCACATTTTTGGAACCTTTTTTTCTTCTTTAGTAGCAGTTTTCCCTGCTCAGGGATAAAGGTAAGCCAAACAGGAAAAAAAAAAAAAAAAAAAAAAAAAGTCCAAAAGCATTCAGCACCAGTTCCTCATTGCTAGATCAGGTTAAAGAAGGAAGAGATGAAATAAAGATTTACAGAGATTTCCAGAAAGCCCTGATGAAGGAAGAGGGTGTGCAATTTTAGGCACTTCTGAGGTATGTCAAGATACTTTAGCCAGTCTCAGACATAAAGCCTTTCCTGTATGAATAAGCACAAGTCCCCATCCCAGCTGGTCTCTACTCCAGCAATCCATGCTTCAGAATCTATCAACAATAATCAAGTAATCAAGGTATTTTATTTTCCCTTGAACTGCAACTACAATAGACTCACAAGTTCATTTCTTCCCTCTTAAGTGACAATTGTGCTGTCAGCCTCCGGGTTAACCATTTATAGATTTGTTTCACAGAGATTTTGCATGGTCATGTAATTAATGCGATTATAATTTCTTGTCCAATGTCTATCTCCACCAGACTATAAGCTGCTTTAAGTCAATCTGTCTTGTATAGCCCTGTATTCCCAGTGCACAGCACAGTACCTTGAGCTCTTGAGGACACAGAAGCCATAAACAATCTTTCTAAGAAGGTGGTGGCAAGCAAAAGCAGGAAAATACTAAAGGATTTCTTAGTAAATTCCAACAGTGAAAAGAATGAGAAAGGGAAAGATATATGAAGATGCACTCAAAACCTGAGCTCTAATGATTTTAGGAAATCAGTGATAGAGAAAACTCTGGCTTTGGGTAACTCACATCTAAGTCTCTTGTTTTTGTAACCATAATGAATTGTAGTGCAACTTGTGAGTTTTGAGGTCTGACCTCTACATTGTAGGGTTAAAACTAGTTTAGACATGAAAAGGTTAAAAAAGAAGATGAAAACCATAAAAGTACACAGTAAAAATTAAATTATTTATTTACTGTTTTTAATATAAATGAGTAACCACTCATGCCTAAAACAGCATACAGCAACAAACTTGGGAACCATGTCATTGTGTGTTAGATTAATTTTGAGGTTTCTTTTTTTTTAATACAAGACACAATTTTATATATTCTGTTGCATATGTAGTATAATCATCCACACACATCTTCAAACTAGATATAAAATTAAGGGTAAGTTCATATTCATGATTCCTAATTATAATGGAAAACAATTTGAATATAAGATAAATATTATTATCAATCTATAATATGGAGGCAATTTCTAGAAACTGCATGCTATATGATAAAAGTATGCTATGAATTAATCTATAAGTTATATTAATTCTATTCTTTTATACCAGCATCATAAAACTTCCAGTGTACTTAGAAATCCCTGAATCAAATGCACTGTACAAGTAGAAGGTGGTGCACATATTATTAACCTTTCTGCGTTTGTTTCCTCATCTGTAATATGGGGTTAATGATATTTCTGTACCTCACGAGAATGTTGTGTGAATTAATGTTTGTAAAGCCCTTTAAGATCCACGGATGAAAGATGCCATAAACGTCCAAAGGTGATAATATTATAGTTATTGAAATTGGAAACACCAATAATGCTGAGAACTGAATATATATTTGGTTGCAAGGCACCCAGTATGTTATGAATCCACAAGCACTTACAGAAGCTTACTGCTTCAAAATTAATGTTTTGATATATATAGAATAAGTCCTAAAGAGATACTACATATATGGTATAAACCAAATCAATGTAATTCGTTCATAACTGGCAAAAACACAGATCCCACATTATTTCTATGTTCTTTTATAGAAAGTGGTGCAGTAGAATATACTGGATCCATACTTAAAATTATATAATGTCAGAATGGTCTATTTAGAAAGAGAGTCAATAAATAACATGTTAAAAATGCTAACACGATCTAAGGAAATTTTCACTTGTCCTCCTCTTATTACTGCTGTATTTTTTTCATTTACATTTTGAGTCCACTTGAATAGTTTATAACTATTAAGTACAAAATATCTAATAGCAATCTTTTTGAAAATGAAAAGTAATACAAAGTATCATTTGTTACTGTTTGTCTGAACAAATATTTATGTGACTATTAAATACTTTTGTAAAATTTTAAAAAGACATTTTATTTATGCACTATAATACAAAAAGGAGAAGAAAAGTTTTCCAATACTGTAGCCTTTATTTATGTATTTATTTATGCATTTATTTATTTATTTGTTGAAACTGAGTCTCACTCTGTCACCCAGGCTGGACTGCAATGGCATGATCTCAGCTCACTGCAACTTCCACCTCCTGAGTTCAAGCGATTCTCCTGCCTCAGCCTCCCAAATAGCTGGGATTACAGGAGCCCATCACCACGCCCAGCTAATTTTTGTATTTGTAGTAGAGTTGGGGGTTTCACCATATTGGCCAGGCTGGTCTCGAACTCCTGACCTTGTGATTCACTGGCCTTGGCCTCCCAAAGTGCTGGGATTACAGGCATGAGCCATGGCGCCCGGCCTGTAGCCATAATTTAAAAATATTCAAGCATCTCATGAGACATAAGATGTGATGTTTATCTATCATTCATTAACAATTCATCATTCACTTATTAATAGTGTTTATTTTTGCTGCACATAATACAGTAATTTTAAAACACAACTTGTAAGAGTATATGTAAGTATGTATATGTTTGCATATGGAGCAAACTGTATAGAACGTGAAAACCATTGCATTACCAAATTGTACAATAATTACCTCCAGGAAGTGGTTTGGGGATTAAGAGAAGGGCAAGAGCTTTTTTTTTTTTTTTTTTTTTTTTTTGCGACAGAGTCTCAGTCTGTCTCCCAGGTCTTGCAGGCTGGAATGCAGTGGCATGATCACAGCTTGCTGCAGCCTCGACCTCCTGGGACCCTAGCAGTTCTCCCACCTCAGCCTCTTGAGTAGCTGGGACCACAAGCCCAAGCCACAACACCCACACTCGGCTAATTTTTTAAATTTTTTGTAGAGACGTGGTCTCACTACGTTGCTCAGGCTGGTTTTGAACTCCTGGGCTCAAGTGATCCTCCCACTTCAATCTTAGAGGTGTGAACCACTGCACCCAGCTTTTATTTTTTATTTTACACAATTCTATATTGATTGGTTTTGTTACAAAAAGCATGTGTAACTTTCTCATTTTTAATTTTTCATTTTATTTTATTATTATTATTGTTGTTGTTATTTTTATTTATTTATTTTTTTTTTGAGGCGGAGTCTTGCTCTGTGTCCCAGGCTGGAGTGCAGTGACGCAATCTCGGCTCACTGCAAGCTCCGCCTCCCTCCCGGGTCCACACCATTCTCCTGCCTCAGCCTCCCGAGTAGCTGGGACTACAGGCCTCTGCCACCACTCCCGGCTAATGTTTTTGTATTTTTTTAGTAGAGATAGAGTTTCACCGTGTTAGCCAGAATGGGCTTGATCTCCTGACCTCGTGATCCACGGGCCTCGGACTCCCAAAGTGCTGGGATTACAGGCGTGAGCCACCACTCCCAGCCGGCGTTCTCATTTTTAAATGCCACGAAATGAAAAATAGGTTTTAAAGACTAAAAAATAAAGATGAAGATTGATGAGATAAAAACTAAAATTGAAGTTAGAATTTAAATAACATACTGAATTTATTGTCAGACTGAAACGGAGATCAAATAGTTAAAGGGAGGATTCATTACCCTTGATTATAAGTTAGGAAAATTAACATTCACATGTGTTTTTGTTTTTTTAAGGCACATCTTAGAGATTTTCTTAGATTTAATTAGAAGGAATGCAGTTTTGTCTTTTAATCCATTGAAGCACAATTTTCAACTAAGTAGAGAAAAGGTTAACTTCAAATGATAGTGGCAAACCAGTCAAGGAAAAACAAGAGTTCACAATTAAGTCAAGGAGTCAAACAAATGTTATATTTAGAAAGTCAAGAGCTTTGTTTTGGCTGCTTTAGAGGTTTTCCCCAATTTATGGGAGGTTCAAGGTTACCAAGCTCGGCGTCCAGAGCTCAAAGTCATTCAAGAGTTTATTCAATATTCGAGTTCAAAGATTTAACTGTGTATTACAAAAGAAAATTTGAAACCTGGGACTACCGACTTTTTAAGAGAATAAGTAAATGATAGTAAAAGGTCGCATGGGCCAGCATATTTCTAGACAGCTAATAAGCGAAGAAAGCTATATTTAGAAGTTTAAAATCAAGGAGCACTAAAACATGTTTAATGTCTTATCAAAAATTATGTTTTTATATGTGTATCTATAAATAAGATACTTACTAGAAAATGTGAATAATAGGTAAATAGAATTGAGATATTGTGTGACCTGAATTCCATTTATTCTACTCTAATAACAGTTCTTGTATAACTTTGTTTCATCTCTGCTCTTGACTTTTTGACTTTGTCATACTGTTTTCTTTTACTTACAAACTCCTTGGTTAATATTTGGAAAGACTATGGTACTCAGAGCAAGTACAGTCGAAATGCAAAAAGCCAGTGGTATTTTATTTAACCTTTTATTTTGACTAGTTACATAAATATATTAACTTCTTAATTTCCTTAGAACCTTCCGAAATCCCTCTTAGATGGGTGAATAATATGTGTCAATGTCGTGACTGATTTCCAACAGAATGTGGTGGATTGTAATGAAGAGATCAGTGCCTTTCACAGTGTCTAGCAAATAGTCAATGGCTAATAAACATTAATGAATGAATGAACTGCTTAGGTAGACATTGTGCTCCTAATGAAATTATTTAGTTGGTTTACCCATATGAAGCAAGATGTAGAAAAATATTAACTCCTCTGATATATACTGCTTTCCACTTAAGTTACCCTCTTATCTTTTCCCTTGTTTTTATTAACAAATTTATTTAAATTTCATTATGTAGAAAAAATTATTACAATCATCCCGTCATCCACTGAACTTCTGAGGACATGAAAAACAGTAAATGCCAAACATAGATCTAATTACTCTTTTTCCATTTCTTCACTAGCTCCTCTTTCTCTTTCAACCCCTCATTTGGTTATTCTTTCAGGTTCTAGTGAAAATTTTCATTCATTCTGTTTCTAGCATCTACATTCTCTCCTAGTGACTCCAAATTTATATTTCCAATCTCAAATATTCAACTGAGTGATATACATTCTTATTAATCTGTTGTTTGTTCATGCATTTGTTTAAAAATTATTTTTTAAGATTCAGCCTTGCCCCCCTCAACACATCAGCCAAATTAAGCCTGTTAAAACAAGTCAAATCATGGCAGTCCCCTAGTCAAAACCCTCTAATGATGCTCCATTTTACTTTGCATCATTACAGTAATCTACAAGGCCTTATATTATCCTCCTCACTTTTAAATTCCAGGTCTCATCTACTATTACTCCCCCTTTACTCCTTCTGCTCAACTGCCTTGCTACTCTACAAACATACAAGATGCCGTCCTATTTAAGAACCTTTACACTGGCAGTCTTCTCCGGGAACACTCACCTACGTGGCTTGATCCTTCACCTCCTCCCAGCCTTTGCATAAATGATACCTTCTTGGCATAACTTCACCTGTTCATCACCTTTACAATGATGCCGTCCCCTCAAGTACTCCTCATCTTCTTCTGTGCCTCTTTTGTCTTCATTGCACCAATCACCCTGTAACATAAAGTTTGGCAAACAATGGCCCATGGGCTAAATTCAACCTGCCACTTATTTTTGTAAGGTTTTATTGGAACACAACCTAGGGCATTTTTTAATGTATTCTCTATGGCTTGTTTTGTGTTGCAATGACAGAGTTGAATAGTTAAAACAAAAATCACGTGACTCACAAAACTTCAATATATATGTACTATATGCTCCTTAACAAAATCTGCCAAAATCTGATCTAACATATCAAAGAGCAGGCAAGGATTTTATTTTTATTTTTTAATATTTTTTGCTATATCTGTGATGCCTATAACAGTGCTCAACATACAGTAGTTGTATGGTAAATATTTGCAAATAAATTAATGAATCTCCTAATATGTGCCAAGTACTGGGCAAGGCCCTGAACATGCAGAGGTTTTATTTTCCCTGTATTTTTCTCAGAATCCTACTAAATTTTTTTGTTCAATTTGTTTTCCCTAAATCTAATAAAACAAAATAAAAATCCAGTAAAAGCTATTTCACATCTCCTCACTCTTTAAACCTCCAACACACCTGGCTCACCATGCCCAGTTAGGACAGACAAGGTTTCACTATGTTTCCCCAGTTGGTCTCAAACTCCGGAGCTCAAGCGGTTCACTTGCTTCAGCCTCCCAAAGAGCTGGGACTATAGGCGTGAGCCACCACACAGTTGTTTTTAAACCATACAGTTTGTGGTAATTTGTTACAGCAGGCAGAGGAAACTAAAACAGCACACAAAATTCCATCAGATGCTGTACTGTCAGCTGCTGAAAATCAGTCCGTTCTAAGGAATTTATCATACTGCATGTTCTCAGTTTGGTCATACGCTCAGTTTGGTCATGCTCTCACGTGAAATCTGAAACATTAGCAATTACCAGTGTTGTTCATATAAAGTAGCAGGGGAATAGAGGATAGAGTTAAATAACGTAAAACATAGTCACTGCATTTGTACTTCTGTAGCTAGACCTGAGATCCCTGCTGGAACATGTCATAAGGAACTGCCCATGACATCATAGGTGTGAGTAGAGGGAAAGGTGGTTAAATAACATATAATTATTATTATTTTTAGACACAGAGTCTCAATCTGTCATCCAAGCTGGAGTGCAATGGTGTGATAATAGCTCGAACTCCTAGGTTCAAGCCTTGAACCCCTAGGTTCAAGCAATCCTCCTGTCCCAGCCTCCTTAGTAGCTAGGACTACAGGACTATAGGCATGTTCCAGCATGCCTGGCTAATTTTTTTAAAATGTAAAAAAAAAAAAAAAAAATTAACTCAGGGTTTCAAACTCTTGGGTTTAAGTGATCCTCCAGCCTCAGCCTTCAAAAGCATTAGTATTACACTTGTGAGCAACCATACCCAGCTAGTTCCACAAATTATATAGCATCAGTTAAAAATGAGCAATTGAGATGGATAATACCGTGGGTATTTATGGTCAGGTATTTGTTCTCTACTGGGTATGATAGCAAGTAAATGGCTGCTTTTTCTTCAGAGACTAGTTTGTTAGTGAAAGAGGGCATTTTACTCAAAATTTATATGGGTCCACACTGATTCTCCTACTGGAAATTTCCAGAACCTTCATGTAACGAGCAAAAGAACTTGTTGATCAGTTAGCATAGTTTAGCCTCCTGGGTTACAGATCAAAGTGGAAATGGAGTGGATGTATCAGTCTGCCACTGATACTTCTAAAACCCAGTAAGATTGGGTTTTTTAGGTCATAAGGCCAAGTTATAGAGATTTTTCTTGTTCTGGGACCCACTCAAATCTTGTAATGTTAAGGTTATCCACTAAATTCATGAAAGTAGCATGCCCAAATGTGTTGTATGTTTTTTCCAAAGTCCAAATGTGTGCATGAAACATTGTGCATCTTTCATTGTGTTGGAAAGTGCAGCAAATCAACTCTTACTTTAAAGAGGATCTGCTGACATGGTCTAGACCACTATATCCCTAGCAACTTCACCAAAGTGACGAGTTCCTGCATTTTCATGGGGTTTATTTACAACCCTTTGGGACAGTTGTCTCTTACATTTAAGATGTTGTCTTCTGATTTAATATGCCCCATCATTTTCTGTGATGTATCAAGGGAATAAAGTTCTCTGCAGACCATATTAAGATGAACAAGGGATGAGTTGAGGTAGGTTAAGTCAAGAGAGTAAAGGCATACTGATATTCCTGCTATGTGAAGGAAAGAGCTTCTTTTCATCTTTACTAATGGAGGGAGGGGAAAATGTGTTTGTTAAGTCACAGGTGTCAGGGACCATACTGATTTCCTCCAGTAAAGATATTATATTGAGAATTTCAGATGTGATTGGTATCATCGCTTGATTACGTTTCTGATAAATATCCTCATTATCAAAGACCCATCTGACTTTTGCATAGGCCACTATGCAAGTGAATAAAACGGGGATATTCATACCATCTCTGTAATTGCTCAAGCATTTGGGGTAGCACATCCTGTGGACTTTTAGCTTACTATCTTAGCAAAGGCAGGCAATAAAAGGGGCTTCAGTTTGGACTTTATTCTGCAATAAAGCCCACTCCACATCAGGAAATTATTTATTAGGTTTTCTGATTCTCACTATACATTCTTGGCCTATAAACAAATGGATCTGAAGTCCCTCAGAACACCTTCTGAAATAGACTTGGACTAAGATTTTACTTATATCTGTAAGTCTCAACTCTGACCATTGGACCTGCATGGTGTTTTAGGTCTCTGGGGATTAGTATCATTTAAGAGACAGTATCCAATAATCCCATTAAGTGTGTAGTTCTCCAGTGCAGGGATTCTGAAGTTATGATCCCTAAACCACCAGCTTCAGTGTCACCTGAGGACTTGTTAGGAATATAAATTCTGGGGTCTCCACCCCTAACTTACTGAATCAGTGAGACCCAGAAATCTATGTTCTAAAAGCCACCTGCATGATTCTGATGCACACTTAAGTTTAAAACCCACTGCTCCAGTGCATAATTATTAAGTAGCAACAGGTAACCCTAAGTCAGGTATGGAGGAAGGCTCATACTATGTGTCTTTGATCTGATCGCCGGATCATTCCTTATAGATCTGGCTTTCTCAAACTAAGGTCTCTTATAAATTGGCTTTGGTCTGAGAACAAAGTAAGAAAAAGTAAATCTCCACTATCATAAATTGAGTTAATATTTAGCCCACCAAACCTCCTAGGATTTTTTCTCCTCATATAGACCAAACAGCTCCTTGACAGTCCTTTTATTTTGTTTTAAGGACCTTGTGATCGAATAGCTGATGCCAAAGATCTCTGAAGGTCAAACTTCCTGATTACTACTCCATCTTTGTGGCTTATTATGATAATTGTGCCCATTTGATCTGTAATGAGTAAGCACCTCTACTTGACTTCTGAGTCTCTGGCATCCTATTATTCCCATTGTCATCAAGAAATCTAATTCCATTGTACCATGCTCTACCATCACCTCTGGAGAACAGCCAACGTAGAACATTACTTCAGTTTTCAAGGGTAATAATACCCCTCTTTATCAATAGATTCATTTTAAAAAGTCTTGGTAAAGGGCATGTCCTCGGGGCCTTTTTGGGTGATACAAGTACAGATTGGCTGACCAGTAGTGCATAATAAATCCATTCCAGCATTCCCATTTTCCTGAGACTTGATTTTTCTATGTTGTATCAAAGAAGTTACATCATTTAAACTCATTTAATTTACCCCACTATTGACAGATTCCACATTTTAAATAACCAACTTAGTAGACTTAACTCCTAGGTGCTCAAGACAACACATTTGAGCCAAAATCCTGAGTGAATAAACCCTTATCAGTAAATTCAACCTAATCCAGCCTTATATGTTTTCTTCCTTGGTCAAACAGCCATATGTACTTCCTTGTATGCTCTCCAGATTCCTGCCAATAGAAATTAATGAGGTTCTACAAGTCTTTCGTGGTATAGGATATTTCTTCCTCCCAGCCTTGTACTCCTCTTTTAGACTATATCAGAGTCTAATACCCATTATTAAGGGTGGTAGAAATTAATCCTAGGAAAGGACAAGCACCAGGCTGAGAGGCAACTACCTAGACCCAGCCATTAAAAGGCTGGTTGCCTCAAATACTTGGTGGGGAGGCTGCCTCTGCTGGAAAGGCAAGGACAAGTGATATACCCATTTGAAGTTCTCAGCCTCATTTTTGTCTACCCAAATGTACCTATTTCAACACATGAGATTTTTCACCTTTCTACCAGCTCCTTTACCTTGGTATAAAAGACCTAGTGGGTTTAATTGGCTATCAAATTTTCAGCTCTTACAGTCCAGCCATGGGCTTGATTCTCAGTCATATCTTTCCAACTTCAGGAGATGAAGGACTCCTTCATTGCTACCAGTGACTTGATTTTTCTATGTATAATTGCAGTTTGATATTTATTTTTTTCTTTATACATTCCTTAGGGCCACCAAAATAAGCCAGCTGATGCCACTATCTTTATAATAACCATTGTTGCCACAATGATAAATGCCATAGCTACTTTACTTAATTGCTCAATACCTTGCCCCCTCCACTGGTGATAATTTGGGTAAACATAATGCTGCTGTATGCCATGCATTGCCCATGCCCCATCCCCTCCACTTCCCTAACAAGAGGATTATCAATTTACTTTTCAAACATGTGGAACATAATCCCAGAATCTCATTTGAGAGTCAGTTCCTGGGGTCACTTCCAATAGCAATCACTGTATTATTCTTATTAGAGTATAGGGAGGGAACCAGGAAAACACTGTTTTATTTTCTGTCTCAGCAGGGAACAGATGGCATACTAAAATTAGGATAATAAAGGAGTGTTTAATAAAGAGATATTTACAAAGGGTGAGCAGGGGGTAGAGAAATCATAAGAGAGAATGAAATACCTAGAATAAGAAATATCAGGGGATCTGCTACCACTCCTAGGGATGAAAGGATAAGGAAAGGGGTATACACTGGAAGTAGGGAAAGCTGGACAGAAAGGGCCATTTGGTGGGAGCTATGACATTTGGTTGAGGGAACCAGACAGCCCATGAAAATACCATAGAAAGGAATAAATATGTCAACTTCTTCCTTCCTTTCCACTGCAAGAACTTCCCTTTGGCAGAAACTAATAAAAATCCAGAGGGCAAGAGAATTCATAGTTTACTCCTGTGAATAGATAAAGGGGAACTAGAGAAGAAACAGAAGCTATCCAGCATAATATTGATTACTCCCAACTCAATGTCTCTAGCTCCAATGTCTCTCATGAGGGTCAGACTTTTATATGCAACTGCCTGTTCAACATTCCTCTTGGATGTTTGCTTAAACATCTCAACTTTAGCATATTTGTAAGGGAAATCTTGGTTTTGCCTTCCTCTTCTCACCTACACCTCTCCCTCTTTCATCTTCTCCATCTTAATAAATGTCATCACAATGCCCCCAGATGCTCATTCCAAAAATGTAAGAATTATTCTTGATTTTTTTTTCCTCACACCCAACCCATCATCAAGTCATGTCACTTTTGAGTCTAAAATATGCCCTAAATCAGACCATGTCCTATTACCTCAACCACTTCCACCCATTCCAAGTAGTCATTATCACTCACCTAGACTATTATAGTAACCTCTCAACTTGACTCCATGATTCTACACTTGCCCTCTTATACTCTATCAACCACCAAGGAACCAAGGAATACTCCTAAAAATTTAAATCATAGCATTATTACCATTCTGCACAAAAGCATCCCATTAAACTTAATAGCAAAATCTAAACACCTTATTATACCCTAGAATGCCCTGTATTGGCGTTCTATATATCTGCTTGGGCATTCTATATAACTCTTCAGACTCATTTCCTAATGTGCTGCTACTCCGAACCCCTCACTGGCCTTCTTATTGTTCTTAGAAAACACTCTACTTTTTTTTTTTTTCTTTTTTTGAGACAGAGTCTTGCTCTGTCCCCCATGCTGAAGTGCAGTGGTGGGGCCTCAGCTCACTGCAACCTCTGCTTCCTGGGTTCAAGCAATTCTCCTGCCTCAGCCTCCCGAGTAGCTGGGATTACAGAGGCACACCACCATGCCTGGCTAATTTTTGTATTTTTATTAGAGATAGGGTTTTGCCATGTTGACCAGGCTGGTCTTGAACTCCTGACCTCAGATGATCCACTTACTTTGGCTTCCCAAAGTGCTGGGATTACAGGAGTGAGCCACTGTGCCCGGCCCGCTCTGAATTTATTACTGTATTAGAATCGTTGGTTTTTTTATTCCTGCTACTTAGATTGTTTATACCTCAGATCTTTAACTGATTATTTTATGACCTTCAATTCTATCATGTCATGTCATGTCATGTCATATCATCATAGGTTCTCTGACCACCACATCTGAAGTAGCACACTCCTACCATTTTTTTTTATCATAGTGCTTTTTCTTTACTACCTGAAATTGTATTACTTATTATTGTGTTTATTTTCTATTTCCCCCACTAGAATATTAACTTCCATAAAGATAAGGACTGTGTTATCTTGTTCGTTTCTCTATCCCTAGTGCCTATAAGAGTGCCCAACACATAATAGATGCTTGATAAATATCAAACACATTATAATTCTATAAGTAACATACAAAAAGCCCAATCTCATAAAATGAGAACTTAGTGCAAGGATAAGGAAATGACCAAGATAAGCCTAGGTAGCTTGCTGATGTGGAGTCCCAGAGTTCAGGCCCCAATAGTCAATTGTATTAGATCTGATTTCACTTTATTGCAGATTATGTTATTGAGTTTTAAAGTGTATTTTGAATACATAAACAGATAAATACGTGTCTAAATACAGTATCAATTTAGTGCTTTCACATAACTATTCCAAAACACTGCTGCTCAGTATATCCACATATAAATTCATCATATCCCTTCATCCAAAAGCATGTTGTTTCTCTTGTATGTATTTCTTATGTTGGCAATGGTACAAGAATCATTCTGTCATCAAGACTGGAAATCTTGTAAATTTTTAAGTTCTACCAAGTCAAGTAAATTCAATATTAATAATATAGCTCAAACATGTTTCTTCTTTTACATTTTTTATGATACTTCCCTAGCTGAGGACCTCTTGCATGGTTTATTAATATTCTTTAATTGTAATGAATTGAACATTTGTGTCCCCCAAAATTCATATGTAGAAATCTTATTTCCAGTGTGATGGTATTTGTAGGTGAGACCCGTGGGAGGTAATTAGGTCATGAGACTGGAGCTTCCGTGAATGGAGTTAATGTCCTTATAAGAAGCAGCCAGGGAGCTAGCTTGATTTTTTTTTTTTTTTTTTTTTTTTTTTTTTTTTTTTTTTGCCAGGTGAGACTACAAGGAGAAGTTGGCAGGCTCCAAACTGGAAGTGAGCCCTCACCAGAACCTCATCCTGATCTTGGACTTCTAAACTTCTTGGACGTCTAACCTATGAGAAATAAATTTTTGTTGTTTATAAACCACCCAGTCAATGGTACTTTGTTACAGTAGTGTATTAGGGTTCTCTGGAGGGACAGAACTGATAGGATAGATGTATATATAAAGGGGAGTTTATTAAGGAGTATTGACTCACATGATCACAAGGTGAAGTCCCACAATACGCCATCTG
Source organism: Macaca mulatta (assembly GCF_049350105.2). NCBI lineage: Eukaryota > Metazoa > Chordata > Mammalia > Primates > Cercopithecidae > Macaca > Macaca mulatta. The sequence goes on along the minus strand of NC_133417.1, from coordinate 68,483,611 downwards.
CAAGCTGAGGAGCAAGGAAGCCAGTCCGAGTACCAAAAACCTGAAAAGTAGGGAAGCCTTCAGTCTGTGGTCAGAGGTCTAAGAGTCCAAAAGCTGAAGAACTTGGAGTCTGATGTTCAAGGACAGGAAGCATCCAGCACGGGAGAAAGATATATGCAGAAGACTCAGCCAGTCTAGTCTTTCCACGTTCCTCTGCCTGCTTTTATCCTAGTCACGCTGGCAGCTGATTAGATGGTGCCCACCCAGATTGGGGGTGGGTCTGCTTCTTCCAGTCCACTGACTCAAATGTTAATCTCCTTTGCTGACCCCCTCACAGATACACCCAGGTACAATACTTTGCATCCTTCAATCCAATCACATTGATACCCAGTATTAACCATCACAAGCTGACTGACTGACAAAGCCATTAATCTTACCTGTTGATTGTCTACTGAATTTTATGTCTTTTTGGAATATTTCCTAAAGGCTTGGTCAGTCAACATTATGTGTTTCTAACCTTAATCATCCAGATCTTTGCTTCTTGCATCTTCATATCTCATGTCTCAAGCTCACTATGCACATTCTTATCTCCATTTTGCTTGTACTATGCTGCCATCTTGGAATTCTCTGCTTTTTTCTTTCCAATTTAATTTTTTTATAAATCCTTTAATGATATACTTAAGTAGCATTTCCTTTATACAGTATTCCTTAATTGCGCTAGTCAGACTTAATTGCTCTTCTTTTATTTCAACACTTTTTGTTTTGTTTTGTTTTGTTTTGTTTTTTTTGAGACAGAATCCCACTCTGTTGCTCAGGCTGTAGTGCAGTGGCATGATCTTGGCTCAGTGCAACCTCTGTCTCCTGGTTTCAAGTGATTCTCCTGCCTCAGCCTCCTGAATAGCTGGGATTACAGGCACACACCACCATGCCCAGCAAATTTTTCTGTACTTTTAGTAGAGAAGGGGTTTTGCCATGTTGGCCAGGTTAGTCTCGAACTCCTGACTTCAGGTGATTCGCCCACCTCAGCCTCCCAAACTGTTGGGATTACAGGCATGAGCCACTGCACCCGGCCTCAATGCACATTTTTTAAGCTTCTCTTCTGCCTTGAATTATATGTATCAATATGCCTGTCTTTGTTACTATCTTGAAGTTATCTTGAAATCCAGGACTATGTCTTATTTACCTCCTGATTTTCCTTAATAACAATAAACATAAACTAGGCGATATACGCAATGGGTGTTCAGCATATATTTGTCTAAACTAAATTAGAAGATTGGCAATTTTTCTTTATGCTTTTAAAGATATCAACTTTATTTCTGTTGACAAATTCAGAGTATGTTTGCAACATTCCAGTGGCCCCTCCTCCAAAAGATCAAACAATGACCTCACACCTTCAAAGAAGGTATTCTTACCTTTTAGTATACTTTCAAAACTACTCATCGAAGATCTACACAATCTCCTCAACTGTGCTGCCATTGATCTTACTTTTTCAAAGACAAAGTTACTAGATTTACTCCTCTGATTCTTCATGGCAATTGAGAATCATTCTAATTCACAGGTATACAAGTCTCCCAATTAACTGGATCCCTTCCTTACACTTTAATCAAAAATTAATTCAAGATGGATTAGAGACTTAAATGTTAGACCTAAAACCATAAAAACCCTAGAAGAAAACCTAGGCAATACCATTCAGGACATAGGCATGGGCAAGGACTTCATGTCTAAAACACCAAAAGCAATGACAACAAAAGCCAAAATTGGCAAATGGGATCTAATTAAACTAAAGAGCTTCTGCACAGCATGAGAAACTACCATCAGCATGAACAAGCAACCTACAGAATGGGAGAAAATTTTTGCAATCTACTCATCTGACAAAGGGCTAATATTTAGAACCTACAAAGAATTCAAATAAATTTACAAGAAAAAAAAAACCCATCAAAAAGTGGACGAAGGATATGAACAGACACTTCTCAAAAGAAGACATTTATGCAGCCAACAGACACATGAAAAAATGCTCATCATCACTCGCCATCAGAGAAATGCAAATCAAAACCACAATGAGATACCATCTCACACCAGTTAGAATGGTGATCATTAAAAAGTCAGGAAACAACAGGTGCTGGAGAGGATGTGGAGAAACAGGAACACTTTTACACTGTGGGTGGGACTGTAAACTAGTTCAACCATTGTGGAAGAGACAGTGTTGAGATTCCTCAAGGATCTAGAACTAGAAGTACCATTTGACCCAGCCATCCCATTACTGGGTATATACCCAAAGGATTATAAATCATGCTGCTATAAAGACAACATGCACACATATGTTTATTGTGGCACTATTCACAATAGCAAAGACCTGGAACTAACCCAAATGTCCATCAATGACAGACTGGATTAAGAAAATGTGGCACATATATACCATGGAACACTATGCAGCTGTAGAAAAGGATGAGTTTATGTCCTTTGTAGGGACATGGATGCAGCTGGAAACCATCATTCTCAGCAAACTTTTGCAAGAACAGAAAACCAAACACTGCATGTTCTCACTCATAGGTGGGAATTGAACAATGAGAACACCTGGACACGGGGTGGGAAATATCACACACCAGGGCTTGTCGTGGGGTGGGGGGAGTGGGGAGGGATAGCATTAGGAGATATACCTAATGTAAATGATGAGTTAATGGGTGCAGCACACCAACATGGCACATGTATACGTATTTAACAAACCTGAACATTGTGCACGTGTACCCTAGACCTTAAAGTATAATAAAAAAAAAATCTGCCAATTTTATTGAAAGTTGTCAGAAATGGTAACAATCAAATCCTAAGAAATCAGGAAGTATTAATAAGATTAGTGGCAGATCACCTCTTTTATATTTGAATATCTCAGTAAGTTATAGATTTTTCAAAAACAAACAAAATTGCATGAATAGGTCCCCAAATAGTAGATATTAATACAAATAATAAATTTATAGTTTATATTAGTTTAATGGAAATTTTGAAGTGACAGAGACAATTTAAGAGAATCATTTGTCAATCTAATTTAACAGTCAAGGCTTAAGCCTCTGCATTACTATTAAGCTAGCTTTCTGTTAAATCCTTAAGGGGACAGATGCCAAATAAAAGGATATATTTTTATTGAATGTAGAACCCATTAGGAAGCCTCTGTATTAATAACATGACATTGCTATTTATGGGATAGTTAGTGCCTATAACTACATATGTAGTGTTAACCTGTTTGGTGTAAATTGATAGCAAGGAGTCTAATATGATATCTTCAGCTATATTCATCCTAATAGTACTAACATAGACTTCTTGTATTTTTTGGTGTTAAATAAAGATTGCTGCACAAGGGTTTTAGATGCTTCCCCATTGAGTTTCAAGATGTAACCATGTTGGAGAAGTAAAGTCTAATCATAGATGACCTATTTTATATCTAGAAAAAGGTAAATATTGGGGATATATACATATATTTCAAGTTTTGACCATCTAAGTTTCTGGAGATTGTGTTCCACTTATAAGAATACATTAACAAATAAATTTTTAAACCTCTTCTAGAGTGCTCAGAGAGGTTGTTGCCAATGTGGTTGAAGACATTCTCCTCTACAGTAGATATCAATATTTTGGTAGGGAAACCTCTCTCACTAAGACTCATTTCAAGCTGGGCTCCCAATGCTTTGGGAGGCCAAGGCTGGAGGATCCCTTGAGCCCAGGTGTTCGAGACCAGCATGGGAAACATAGGGAGACCCTGTCCCTACAACAAAGGTAAAAAACTTTGCAGGCAATGGTGGTGCATTACTTGAGGTCCCAGCTACGGGGAGGCTGAGATGTGAGGATCACTTGAGCCCAGGAGATGGAGGCTGCAATGAGCCGTGATCACACCACTGCACTTCAGCCTGGGTGACAGAACAAGACCCTGTCTAAGAAAAAAAAATCCATTACAACTATGGTACAGTTAGTAAGACAAAGTACAGTAACACTAGCTGAAAGATCTTCAAGTGGCTGAGCAATGCAATGGATGCTGTTGATTTCCATCAGTAAAATAGCCATACTTTCCAGATGCCAAAAGTAAGTAGCTATGAAATAGGAATTCACCTATAAATCAGTCCATCTAGATGACTGTGATCTCACAGAGATATCGTAATTAAATCATTCTGGTCTTTGTTTCAACACCTTTTAGCATTTTTTTTTCTTTTTCTTTTTTTTCTTTCTTTCTTTTTTTTTTTGAGATGGAGTCCTGATATGTCGCCCAGGCTGTAGCACAGTGGGGCAATCTCGGCTCACTGCAACCTCTGCCTCCTGGGTTCATGCCATTCTCCTCCTCAGCCTCCGGAGTAGCTGGGATTACAGGTGCCTGCCACCACGCCTGGCTAATTTTTTGCATGTTTAGTAGAGACGGGGTTTCACTGTATTAGCCAGGATGGTCTCGATCTCCTACCTCGTGATCCACCTGCCTCAGCCTCCCAAAGTGCTGGGATTACAGGTGTGAGTCACCATGCCCGGCCTTTTTAGCATTTTTAAAAGTGAATTTAATGCTTGTGAGGAGATACTGAGCAGAGTTAGAAAATAATAATTTATGCCAAGGTTACCAGCAGCACAATATTATTAAATAATCCAGTTTCGATTCCATAAAACGCTAATTCACTGATACTGCTGTTATTTTGTAAGGGTCATGCTTTACAGCATAATATGGATTAGGTCAGCAAAGTTACTCTGATATGAGTTACAGGTGTAGAAACACCAACACCCTAGAAAAGAATTAAAAAAAAAAAATAGACTATTAAGAGTCAAAGAGCCCATTTACAGGTGAAACAGTTGGCAGGTAAAGAGGTAAAGAAAAGAGAAAAAGAGAAGACTTAAAAATAATGCAGAAGGCTGGGTGCGATGACTCACACCTGTAGACCCAGCACTTTGGGAGACCGAGGCAGGCATCTCTTTGAGGTCAGAAGTTCAAGACCAGCCTGGTCAACATGGTGAAACCCCATCCCTACTAAAAATACAAAAATTAGCTGGGTGTGGTGATACATGCCTGTAATCCCAGCTACTCAGAAGGCTGAGGCAGGAGAATTGCTTGAACCTGGGAGGCGGAATTTGCAGTGAGCCGAGATCGCACCAATGCCCTCCAGCCTGGGAGAAAGAGGGAGACTCCAAAAAAAAAAAAAGCCGGAGAAGAAAAAAGAAATTCTGTATGAATGTACTCATACATAACTTTTCATAATTTGAAAAAAAAAATCAACAAGACAGGTACCATGTAAAAGTAACTGCACAATACAAATAGATTGGAAGCGATTTAGAATATTAGAACAGTATGTCAGCTCTAGTCTTGCCAAGAAAAAGCTGGAAAGGCAAGTCTAACAACTTCTGGAATGCCAGGAATTGAAAAGAGCAGAGAGTAAAAGGACAAAATTTATCATCAGTTTTCTGAGAAGAGTGAAGACAGGGTTAATACAGAGTTTTTTCCCAGGTAAGGGGCACCAGGCTAGTAACCCTGATTTTACTACCAAATAGATCTAGTGTAGGAGTGATAGAACAGGCTTCAACACCAAAGACCTACTCTAGGAGTGGCATGATAGTTCTTTAGAGTTAAGGGAATAGTTGAAAGATGCAAATTATGGTGGAGTTTTGTGTGATATAAAAAACTATACTGGGACCACCAAATGGAATTTAAATTGAGCCAGTTGCTGTTTATAGTTGTTACTTTAATTTTTTTAAAGGTTTGAGGTACAGTTTAGAAATATTCCCTTTGAAATATAAGGAAAAACATATAAAAATATATAAAATAATGAAAATCTTTAAAATACATAAAATGTGCATATGTATTTCTAGCCTATATGTTATATTTACAAAATTGTTTTTAATTGTTGAAGAGCTATAGCCAAGTCATCTAAAATGGGACTTTTTTTTCACATCCAGAAATTTTATTAATAATTGTGCATATTCAGGTACTCTGAATTTGGCTCTTACAACTTTCTCTTATGTTAATAAATGTATTTAACTCTGGCTAATTTTATTCCTTTTACATGTTTGTTTACATTAATACCAAGTAAATTATAGCTTGCTTTCTTTGCTTAAGTCTGTCACCATACGATGATACCAGGGTTGACAATTCCAATGGTGTGTAAAGCATTGTCTTACTGTTTTATATCTCTGTAAGGAATTTCAGGAATTGAATGGTTGCAGTAGCAACAACAACAAAAAACATAACAAGAACTGAGAGAGATGATTTCCCACAACAAATAGTCTTTTTAAAAATTCATGATATAGCTGGGAGTGGTGGCTCACGCCTTTAATCCCAGCACTTTGGGAGGCCGAGGAGGGTGGATCACGAGGTCAGGAGATTGAGACCATTCTGGTTAACACGGTGAAACCCCGTCTCTACTAAAAATACAAAAAATTAGCCGGGCGTGGTAGCGAGTGCCTGTAGTCCCAGCTACTTGGGAGGCTGAGGCAGGAGAATGGCGTGAACCTGGGAGGCGGGGCTTGCAGTGAGTCGAGATCGCGCCACTGCACTACAGCCTGGGCTACAGAGCGAGACTCTGTCTCAAAAAAAAAAAAAAAAAAAAAAAAAAAAAAAGATATAAAATTTAAGTTAATAATACCTGGCAAAAAAATATAGGAACAATAATAATCTTTTCACTTGCAGTTTTCACAAAACACAAAGCCATTTAGTATCTTGTGTTCTTAGTTATGAATGCTTATTTGGTAAAAATGCTACTTTAAGAAGACAGCTTGAATCACCTGGGAGCTTGTTAGATATGCAGAATCAGTTGGGTGTGGTAGCTCGTGCCTATAATCCCAGCACTTTGGGAGCCCGAGGCCAAGGCAGGTGGATCGCTAGAGCTCATGGGTTCAAGATCAGCCTGGGGAACATGGTAAACCCCCCCCCAACCCCCATCATTACTAAAATAAAAATAAATAACTGGGCTTGCTTGTGTGAGTCTGTAATTCCAGCTACTTGGGAGGCTGAGGTGGGAGGATGGCTTCAGCCAGGGAGGTGGAGGTTGCAATGAGCCAGGTTTGCACAACTGCACCCCAGCATGGGCAATAGAGCCAGACCTTGTCTCAAAAAAAAAAAAAAAAAGAAAAGAAAAGAAAAAATGCAGAATCACAGGCCCCACCCTAGATTTATTGAATCAGAATTTACACTGACAAGATCTCCAGGGATTCGGGTGCGGGTGCACAATAGAGCTTGAAAAGCCCTGTTGTAGCTTGTGACTGGTGTCCAAACTTAGCACGCCTTAGTTTTCCTAAGAAGGAAACCCAGGCCTTGAGGTAGACTTGTGTTGCTGGGTACTCTCATTCACTGTGTGACCTTGAGAAAGGGACTTTACCTCCAGGAGCCTTAAATTTCTTGCCTGTAAAATGGGCATTGTAATAATTATACCCCAGGCTTATTTTGGGAGGGTTCAATAAATACTCCCTTCATTCTTTAAAAAATAAGTAAAGACAGCCTGAATGGGAGTCACGCTCTCTCTTCTTTGTCTAGTCAAAATGCATTGTGTAATGTTTGTGTACTAGTGGATCAAGAGCAAATAAGCATTTGGTTAATGGCTAACACATTTCTTACATTTATAACTGTTAAGATAAACATTGAACAAGGAAAAAGATTTGTAACTGAAATGTAAAGCCATTTGCCCCTGGATAGTCAATGACAATCTTATTCACAGCATAATTCATAATGAGATAGTCATTATGAATTATCAATAGCCTGCTACATCACTTTATGTTTATGATCCACAATGCTTTCCGTAGCACCATGAATAGATAGTTGTTGAGTAAATGATATTTTGATGGTGAAAATAATCATGCGCCAGATTTGGTTTTGTTTTTGTTTATTTCTTATATGACAAAATGGGCCTTGCATCAGATGTTTCCCATTCCAGGAACACTCATCCGAAATATTTATATGGCTGAATCTTTTACATCATTCAAGTTTTAGCTCAAAATGTGCCTTCTTTGATTACCAATCTAAGTGGTCTCCCAGTTACAATTTTATTTTCAGTTTAGCACCCATGTTAGTTTACTAGGGCTGTGTTTCAGTCTGCTCCTGCTGCTGTAACAAAATACCTTAGATTGGGTAATTTATAAATAATAGAACTTTGTTTCTCACAGTTCTGGAGGCTAGGAAGTCCAAAGGCATCAAGCCAATACTAGATTTGGGGTTGGTGAAGGCTTGCTTACTCTGCTTCATAGATGATGCCTTGTTGCTGTGAACTCATATGGCAGAAGGGTGGAAGGTCAAAAGGGACTCTCTCAAGCCCTTTTATAAGGGCACTAATTCCATTCTTAAGGGCTCCGCCTTCACCTTCTAGAGGCCCCACCTCTTAATACTACTGCATTGAAGAGTAAGTTTCAGCATGAATTTTGGAGGGACATATATTTTCAAACCACAGAAGGCTGCCGCAACAGAATACAACAGACTAGGTAGCTTAAGCAACAGACATTTATTTTCTCACCATTCTGGAAGCACTAAGTGCAAGATCAAGGTGCTGGATTTGATTCCCTCTGAGCCCTCTCTCCTTGGCTTGCAGATGATCACCCTTTTGCTGCCTCTTCACAAGGTCATTCCTGAGTCATATATCTCACATGTGTCACTTGGATGTTCTAATCTCCTCGTCTCATGAGGACACCTGTCAGAGTCATTTTAACTTAATTATCTCTTTAAATGTTGTATCTCCCGATGCAGTCACATTCTAAGATACTGGGGGTTAGGGCTTCACATGTGAATTTTGGGAGTATACAGATTAACCTATTACAGCACTATATATATGATAATGTTTATATATATTTACTTGTTTATTATCTATTTTCTTTCATTAGAATATTTGCTCCGTGACATACCTCAACTGTATTGCTCATTTGTGTCCCCAGCACTTAGATCAGAGCCTGGCACATGGCAGCCACTCAGTATGTATTTGTTGAATGAAAAGATAAAAGAATGTTCAAAGCATTTAATTATCAAATCTTTGATACCTATAACTATTATTACAATTTCAATAATTTGAGAGTCAAGAGTCAGAAAAAGCATTTCATTTAAAAAAATCTTATGGATGTTCAGTAGATGTTATTTCCCACGTAAATCTCCAAGATTTTTAATTTACAATGAAAAGATATCTTACGGCTACTGGATATAGCTCAGATTCAGAAAGCAATGAGAATCTATGCCCTACCTTCTAGACAGATGATGTAGCAAAGATTTCCAGCTGTTCAAAAGAAATGAGTAGCTTTGAGAAGGTTAGGGAAGAAATACATAAAATGTTATTTTTCCCTATTGATTGATTACCACTTCTGTGAGCTAAGCAAACTCATTCATGACTGTGACAGAGACTACAAGTTTCTTTTCCAATCTCTACTTTCCATTCTTCTATATTGACAGGATCCCATGTTTTAGGTGAGTACTTTGGTCACCCACTTAAATGACGACGTTTCTCAGACTCATTGTAGTAGAATTCATAGCCATTTGATTTCGTTTTGGCCTGTGAGCTGTAAGGGAAAGTGTTCAATGATGCATCAGGAGAGTCTCCTTAAAAACAAAAGGAGAAAGTGAGTTGAGTTTTTTTCCCTTTCTTTTTTCACCCTCTTGCCTGGATCATGGTGGATGTGAAAGCTAGGTTCTAATAACCAGCTTGGACCATGAGAATAAGGACCACGTTGTAGGGGTGGTGAAGAATTGAGCTGGAAGAAAGAAACTTGGATCTGTTATGACTTCATGGAGCTTCTGTGGCTGCACTGGACTTTCTTTATCTTGAATTAATAAATGTGTGAGAGAGATAAATTTGTTTAAACGACCTTATTTAGGGATCTTCTGTTATCTTAACTAATACAATGATCAGTAGCCTTTTAATCCTTATTAAAAGATTATATAATCTCTTACTGAGTAGTGTCTGTGGTCTTTGCAATTATTGGCTTACCTGAAGGTTTTTTTTTTTCTTAAACCTAGACTTTTAATGATTGTACCATTGCAGCATAGACTTTTCTAGCAGTCCAAGATGTACAGCACTAGACACAACTGCTTTAGTTTAGTATAAAGTCGAATTTTTCTTTGTCCTGATGGTCCTCTTATGTATTCCCATAGCATCATGAATTAATCTTTATGGTGGTGCTTATCACAATGCATTATTATTGGCTATCTACTTTTCTGCCTGCCTCACTGCACTCCTCGGAGTTAGTAACCTTATTCACTGTTCTGTCTCTAACAGTTTTTGCAGATCTTGGTCAACTAGTAAATGCTCATGTAATTAATAAGTAGATTCGCTAATATCTTACCTACTTCTCTATTTTCCTCTGATATCTACTCCAGGAGAGACCAAGGCAGATTCAAGGCAGGTTTTATAATTCAAGTAGACTAACCGAGGTGGACCTCGTTTGTAATTCTGCAGTGCTATTTAAACCATTTACAGAATCTGTAGTGTGTTAGCAATGGTTCTCAAAGTATGGTCCTATACCAACTTCAGCAGCACTGTAGCTCTAATGGGACTCTTTAGGAAACTAGGTATAATGATGATGATGAATAATGTTACAGAGTCATGGGGAGGCAGTGTGGCATAGTATTTAAGAACCCAAGATTTGAAATAAGAAGGCCTAAGATCCAAGATCCAGTTTTACTACTTACTGTCTGGGGGAACTAATAATTCTACTTTATATAAATGTTGTCGAGATTTAATGATTTAAGAATTCATCAATATATGCATTATATTTTTTAAATGCCGAGTTTTAAGATGGTGTACAGCACATAAAATATGTTCAGTAATTATTAGCCATACTGAGTATAGTTTCATACTAGGAATTTGGCATAGAACTCAGCATCACATTTATTTCAGCTTGCTGTCTAGTACAGGCACAGGCTTTCTTAATTTGCACTTTTATTAACCCTTTATCAACAATGCATTACATAATGTGCTAGTTTAAGTGGGAAAATTTGGCAATAGCCCAGATTTCTGATTTATTGATGAAAATCAATAACTCTTTGTATGATTTCCTTTGTGAAACATATCTATATTGACTATGTAAGGTAGTATGTGTATTCTTGTGCCTTACTTCTGTTTGCAAGAACAGGGGTATTATAGATAAACTTACATTTCCAGTCTTGAAATTTTGAAACATACTTGTGCATTAACTGTAAATCCATCCTTCCTTCCTTCCTCCCTCTTTTCCTTCTTTCTTTCTTTCTTTCTTTCTTTCTTTCTTTCTTTCTTTCTTTCTTTCTTTCTTTCTTTCTTTCTTTCTTTCTTTCTTTCTCTTTCTTTCTCTCTTTCTTTCTTTCTTTCTTTTTCTTTCTTTTCTTTCCTTTCTTTCTTTTCTTCCTTTCCTCTTTCTTTCTTTCTTTCATCTTTCTTTCCTTCCTTCTTTCTTTCGTTTTCTCTTTCTTTCCTTCTTTCTTTCTCTCTTTCTCTTTCTTTCTTTTCTTCCTTTCCCTCTCTCCCTTCCTTCCTTCTCTCTTTCCTTCTCTTTCCTTCTTTCTCTCTCTCTTTCTTTCCTTCTCTCTTTCCTTTTTTCCCTTTCTCTCTTTCTTTCTTTTTCTCTTTCTCTTTCTTTCTCTCTTTCTTTCATCTTTCTTTCCTTCCTTCCTTCTTTCATTCTCTCTCTTTCCTTCTTTCTCTCTCTCTTTCTCTTTCTTTCTTTTCTTCCTTTTTTTCTTTTCTTTCCTCTTTCTTTCTTTCTCTCTCTCCCTTCCTTCCTTCCCTTCCTTCTCTCTCTTTCTTTCCTTCTTTCTCTCTCTCTCTTTCTTTCTTTCTTTCTTTCTTTTCTTTCTGTATTTCTTCTCTCTTTCTTTTCTTTCTTTCTTTCTTTCTTTTCTTTCTGTATTTCTTCTCTCTTTCTTTTCTTTCTTTCTTTCTTTTCTTTCTTTCCTTCTCTCTCCCTTTCTTTTTTCCCTTTCTCTTTCTCTCTCTTTCTTTCACTTTCTCTCTCTTTCTCTTTCTTTCTTTCTCTCTCCTTCCTTCCTTCCTTCCTTCCTTCCTTCCTTCCTTCCTTCCTTCCTTCCTTCCTTCCTTCCTTCCTTCTTTCTGTTTTGAGACACGGTCTCACTCTGTCACCTGGGCTGGAGTGCAGTAGTGTGATCCTGACTCACTACAACCTCTGTCTCCTGGGCTCAAGTGATTCTCCCACCTCAGCCTCCTAAGTAGCTGGGACTACAGGCACCACACCATCACACCCAGCTAACTTTTGTATTTTTAGTAGAGATAGGATTTCACCATGTTTCACAAGCTGGTCTCCAACTCCTGGGCTCAAGCAAACCTCCAGCCTCAGCCTTCTAAAGTGCTGGGATTATAGACGTGAGTCACCGCACCTGGCCGTATATTTTTTTTCTAAGAAGAGTTTTTTTCAAGAAATTATACAGTAATTTTCATAATAAAAATAAAAATATTCTTAATAAATTTAAGTCTACCAAAGAGTTTTCACTTTATATTATTCAAAAATCAAGAAAAATGTTTCATAGTAAAGTGGCATGATAAATCTTATCTCAGACATTAAACTGGGTAGCTATCAGTCATTTAGTACTTATTTAAGCTGTTTAACATAACTCTCTCAGTGAGAATAAAAATGAGCAACTAGGAAAAAACTTCTAAATTTAACCTGACATGTGAATAAATATTTTATATCTAACTTGTAATTGCTTTTGTGCATTCATCTTATCCTTTGATGATACTGTAATTCTATATTTTGGGAACGCAATCACTATGATGAAACAGCCAAAATTCATTTGCACAACTTTTCACTAAAATTAGTAAATAAATATAGGAAGCCGGATAACATTTTTAAAAATAGCCATCATAATTACATGAGAATTACATTTATTTTAAAAAGTGGATTGAACTTTGCTCTAATTAGTTTACATTTAAAGATTCTTTGATCTGCGATAACAGTAATATATATTAACATGTTGCATTTTAAAGTGACACTGCTTTTCATTAATCAAGTGTCTGTATGGTTGATTAATTTGTACAAGGTTTAAATTGCTATGAAAATTTATCATTCATAGCCATGATCTCCATTTACATATATGTTAATTATGGTAAATGTAATCTTTTTCTGAATCCTCTGGGCCGCATACTAAAAAGACAAAGTGATCAGAGTGACTACTTTTTCTATTACAAAATGAACTCTTACTGTTACTCAGTAAAGTCTGTTGTAGTTGTCAAAGCTAAAGCTAAAAACATAATAGTTTCTGCTGAAGGCAAGTCCAAATTCTTAAGATGGTGTTTCTTTTTCAAGTGATTTATTTATTCAGCAGTCATGACATTTATGCAAACAGAGTTTCCATGTTTATTAACCATAGTATTTAGTACTGTCTCTGAGTGCTGTCACGATTTGTAATACTAAACTCCTTCTTCACATTTGTCTCTAGAGGGTTTAGCCCAGGGTATTGTGTAAAATCGGAAGCATAGTTAGGAAGCGTGAGTCTGGCCTTACACACCCAACTATTGGTCTTTTCCTATTGTTTTCTAGAGGCTTTCCCTAAGAGCATAGTAACCAAGAATTATTTTATTATTTTTATTTTTGTAGAAATGCTTTTCATTTGTTCCCCAACAGTGATCTTCTCTCTTAACAATTATTGATTCTGAAAAAATTCTAATATAAGTTAAAATGATATGGCGACTAATGTTTTAGAGTGAATGTGATAGACCTTGCTAGGCAAATGTTGGAAAATTTAATTATTCCTATTAAATGTCTATAATTTTATGCTTAAATTGTTAATATTTACATAATATATTCACTTCAACAGAAGCCTTATTTCATAGTCACTACTTAATAGAATTAAAATATCTATCCTGGAAACCTTTGCAAGCATAGCACCTCTGACTACCTGACAAGGCTATTTTTAAAGACACTTATTTGGCAATTTTCTTATAGTCAGCCTAATCACAGGAGAAACAAACTAATATGGCACCTGTTTTGATAGATGGATGTTTTACCTTTCATCCCCTGATCCCAGACCTTGCAAGACATTTTTCAAAGAAGCATCACTTCCCTCAACACAGAAATGCATACACCTCTAAGCTGGAAACAGCAAAAGCATAGGGCAGAAGATGAAGAATATATTATCCAACTAAAATTACAGAGAAATTTTAAGTAGGCAGAATATAATTGCCCAATTTGGAAATTAGCCAGGACACAGGGTTTAACATCATCTTTACTCTTTTGAAAAGTGCCATGGGATTTTTAATAACTGCTGGTGGTCAAGACCTTGGTTTTACCCTCATCCATTAGACGACACCTCCAGCAGTGCAGTGCCCCCTCATACCATGCTGGGGCATCAGTTCAGTACTGACTCAGTGAAAATTGTGCCACCTACTGAATCATCCACAGCTCATCTTAGAGTGTCCTGGCTTTTAGATTTTCTCTGGAGAGCTCTTATGAAAGATGGGACCAGGCTCAATGATGCTTAATTTATGAGATTTCAAGGTTTAAAATGGTTAAGATCTCAGATCTGAGTTCTATTTTCAACTTTAACAAATTTTTCTGGATTTGTCCATACTTATGGCCCATAATGATGGGCTTGATGATTAAACTGTACATCATACACATCTCTCTTCAGAAAAAGGGAATAAAGGCAATAATACATGGATTTAGTCAATGAAAAGCAGATTCTCTTATTTGAGATATATTTGATTCTTCTAAATGGAAAAAGTACTACCCCCCAAATCTTTATAAACTGTGTAACTAAATAGGCTTTCAAGGAGCTTCTTTTTCTCTCTGGATTTTTAAGAACCTAGGAACAAATACTTTAAAGAGCAAATGAAAACCTTGGAGGGAGCAGAATTCACTGGCCAAATAAATAGTGAAATTTTTGTCAAAGAAAATCTTTGCTCCAGCTTTTGTAGAAAATACCTTGCCATCTGTAAAATAATCTCAATGTAGCTTGACTGTTCCAGGAACAACTGAAATGGAATCAAGATCTTAAGACAAAATCCAGGTGCATTAAAAGATAAATAATAAAACCTGGATGCTTTCCAGTCTCTATACTCCATTTTAATGATTTTCTTCATGTAAATGTATGTGTACTGTGTACAATTTTTTTAAAACTGGGCTCTTGCCATTTTTAGAAACTGTCTTTGAAATGACTTCAGAAATTCTTTCTTGCCTGCTAAAAGTATCAATATCCTGGAATTGAGAAACTGTTTCTGAAAGTGTTTCTTGAGGTGTTACTTCTGGAAATGACATTGAGTAAATCCTGTTGCTGGTGTATGAGGAATAAAAGAGATAGCTGGAAATAGTTGTAAAGAATAGATTGAGAGACATTATAGCTAAGGCTGCAAAATAGATTCTAACATAATCCTGTGTTTTCACTCACTCTTGCTGATGCCAGTGATTCAAGTGAAACACACACACACACACACACACACGCACGCAGTCTTGTGCTTTACAAAGATGTTTTGTTCAACAGTGGACTGAATATAAGATGATGGTCCCATAAGATTATAATACCATATTTTTACTGTACTTTTCCTATGTTTAGATACACAAATATTCACTATTGTGTTACAATTGTCCACAGTATTCAACATAGTAAAATGCCATACAGATTTGTAGCCTAGGAGCAATAGGCCATACCATATAACCTAGGAGTATAGCAGGCTGTACCATCTAGGTTTGTGTAAGTACACTCTGTGATGTTTGTATAAGGAAGAAATTACCTAAGGACACATTTCTCAGAATGTATTAAGGAAGAAATTACCTAAGGACACATTTCTCAGAATGTATCTCCATTGTTAAGTGATATGTGTCTGTGCATACAGTAGTCCTCCCTTACCTGCAAGGGATATATTTCAAGACCACCAGCAGAAGTACTGAACCCTATATATACTAAGTATTTTCCTATACATACATACCTATGATAAAGTTTTTTAAAAAATCAGGCACAGTAAGAAATTAACAACAACCAATCAAAAATAGAACAAGTATAATAATATGCCAGTTTCACTACACTTGTGCTTTTGGGACATTATTAAGTAAAAAACACCAATCAGGCGTAGATTTGATCTTTTCACATAGTCCCATATTTCTTGGAGGCTTTGTTCATTTCTTTTTACTCTTTTTTCTCTAAACTTCTCTTCTCGCTTCATTTCCTTGAATACAAGCATTTCAATATGGCAACAGCTGATACCATAACTTAGACGACTACTAAGTGACTAACAGTGAGTAGCATACAGCTTGACTACGTTGGACAAAGCAGTGATTCAAGTCCTAGATGGGATGGAGCAGGTTGGTGGGAGATTTCATCACACTACTCAGAATGGTGTGCAATTTAAAACTTAAGAATGGTTTACTTCCGGAATTTCCCATTTAATATTTTCTGACCATGCTTGACCACAGGTAACTGAAAATGCAAAAAGCCAAGCAGCAGATAAGGAAGGACTACTAGACCTTTTATTTCTATTTTCCTTTTCTGACTTAATCAGTTTCCAGCTTTCTCTATCACCTACTTTTCATTTTGGGAAAAATCTATATTAATCACTCCTTGTTAAATAAAAAATATTTCTCAAGTCAAGTAACTTATTTTCCTGAATTTCCCTATGTTGTTCTGCTCTGATTTGATTATTCCTTGCTAGTAAATTAATAATTCACATATTGGGGCGTTGGTGATCAGGGATGGAAGAACTATTTCAGGAAACTTAAGTCTGATTTGGTGCATTGCTATTGCTGTGATATATACAGTTAATATGCTTCCATAAGTGCATAGTTTGCTACCAGATAGGAAAATTAGTCACTTTTCCCCCTATTAATTATCAACATAAAAAATCATGGGTGATAGATATTCTTTCATTGTTAAAATTGAAAATCTGAGACACAGAATCTCTCTGAGTAGATCAAATAGCTCCTAGCTAATCTGTGAAAAGATGTGTGTAAGCTGTGGACTTCTATGGATTTATTATAATACTTAATGTTGGAGTGACTATAACTTTCTAGATTTGGATTAGAAATGAAATTGTCCTTTAATTTTCAATCAAATAAAACAATGCATTAGTTTGTGACTTTTTTTCTGCTTAAGTACAGTAGTGTTTTATCTAGTAATTTCACAGATTTTTCATACTTAATAGAGTTTTAAATTTCATAAAATTTGTTTCCACTGTTATTTTCTTTCTTTCTGAGTATCATTCTTTAAACCCCTGTTTCCTTCTCCAATGTTCCTCTCCTTTCTTTAGTTTCTAAATTCAAGTACACTTCCTTTTCCTAAAGATAATTTTGGCTAAACATGACTCCCTCATATCCTCTCCATGGGGGGTAGGGGGGAAGAGAAAAAGAAGAAAGAAAAGAGAAAAATATAATCATCCTCAAAAGTAATCAACTCAACTGTAATTTGTTAATATTTCAGCTAATAAATGCTAGGCTCTGTTTCTATCAATCATTACTGTATGTGTGTGCAATAAAGAACATATTTGTGGGCCAGGTGCAGTGGCTCATGCGTGTAATCCCAGCACTTTGGGAAGCCGAGGCAAGCAGATCACCTGAGGTCAGGAGTTTGAGATCAGCCTGGCCAACATGGCAAAATCCCATCTCTACCGCAAATACAAAAATTAACCAGGCATGGTGGCAGGCACCTGTAATCCCAGTTACTTGAAAGGCTGAGTGAGAAGAATTTCTTGAACCCGGGAGGCGGAGGTTGCAGTGAGCCGAGATGGTGCCATTGCACTCCAGTCTGGGCAAGAAGAGTGAAACTCCGTCTCAAAAAAAAAAAAAAAAAAAAAAAAAAGAACATATTGTCTTTCTAATCTTTTATATGTAATGCTCCTTCCTAGGTATACAGAATAAAATACATACCTAAGACAATTATGTACTTAATGTGTACAATGTACACTATTCTGGCAATGAGTACACTAAAAGCTTAGACTTCACCACTACACAATATATCCATGTAACACAAATATACTTGAACCCCTAAATCTATAAAAATAAAATATAAATAAAGAGAAAAATAGACAATCATGAATGCTAAACCTGCTACATTTCTTCATTTATTGTTAACTGAAATGTGTGTTTCTGTAATGTATTTTTCTACTATTAAAAGATATTTTTGTCAATGTACTTCAAACAAATGATTGTAACATATGGTTGATTTTGATAGTCATTACTTCAGTCTCTTCTTAGATCATAAAAATTGAACCTTCATGACAAGAGAAAAGAACAAAAGATATACGATTCTCTATACTCAGTGTGTGAGCCAAATATTTTCTTCAGTAAAATTCTTCTAGCCCTAAAACCAGGTCATCAAAATTTTATAGGAATTCCTAATAATAAGATCTGACAGATTAAATATATTTTTCAAGTTACATATTGAATATGCACATTAGTCATTCAAGCTATATTAAAGGCATCACAAATGATTTGTTTCTGAAATGAAAACAAAAAATTCAATAGCACAACAAAAACATATGAAAAATATAATTTGTAAGGAGTTGAACCATGCCCCCCAATGCTGCCCCAAAGATATACCTATATCAAAGCCCTAGAAACTATGAATGTTATCTCATGTGGAAAGAGGGTCTTTGCAAATGTAACTAACTGAAGGATCTTGGGATGAAGAAATCATCCTAGATTACCTGGGTGAGTCCTAAATCAATGACAAGTGTCCTTAACACAGAGAACAGATACAAGACAGAGAGGAGGGGTGACGTTAAGACAGAGGCAGAGACTGGTATGATGCAGCTAAAAGTGAAGCAATGATAAGGATTGCAGGCATCCACAAAATGCTAGGTGGGGGCACAGAATGGATTCTTCTCCAGAACCCCTGAAGAAGCATGGCTGCCATCTTGATTTCAGGCTTCCGCCCTCCAGAACTGTGAGAGAATAAATTTTTGTTTCTTTAAGGTACCCAATTTGTGAAAACTTGTCATGGCAGCCCCAGGAATGAATATACTCTACAATCTGTATTGAGATATTACATTTGTTATGGTAATGGTGATAATGGCATTAAAACTCCAAAATCAACTAATGAAATGATTATGCAGTATGGACAGTATGGAAAGTTTATTTTATGCATTTTATACAACGTTATTAGAGCCCAGTGGATTAAGTGACCTAAATCTTCCACACGAGCTAGCATCCAACCAAAATACAGGAATAAACAATACAATAAAACTTTTTAAACTTAGACCAGAATCATCCCAAAGGCCCTGAGGTGAAAAAGAGATACATGCTTCAAATGAAAGCAAACAACAAGAATCAACATCTCATGTGTTTGGAGTGTAATGTGAGGGGAACTGAGTATTTAGAAGAGAGGTGAACAGATAAGCTGGAATCAAACGATGCAGAGCTAAGCTGCTCTACATAGTGCCCCAGACTCAGTTAGTGAAGCAGATCATGAGCTACCTTGAGACATAGTCCCTACCTTGATTTTTATACCCTTGAATCCTAACAATGTGCTTGAGACATTATTGACATTGTTACATAGTCTGAATGGGCAAATTAATTTTACAGATAAGATTTCAGTGTGTTTAAAACTATTGACAGCAATCTATTGTTGAGCATCCTCAAATACCTACTTGGTTTTGGTTCCTTTTCCTAAAGGGTAAGTTACTTAAAATCCTTTTACTGTTAAAGCTTGGCAAGTAGTAGTAAATGCTGAAGAAATAATGTGGAATGAGCAAATGAAACATTCAATTGTTTTTCAATGGAATACTGGATGTCCCTTTGGTAGTTACTTTAGGGAGACCCGGGACCAGGCGAGGTTGAAAACTCTGCACTAACTGAAGCTATATCATATGCAACTGGTGTAGTTAGTATTAGCCTTAGTGATGTGATCTGAGTGCCAACAATCTTGTTCTTTATAAAGTGTCTTTTGGCTATAAGGATAGTTTTTTTTTTTTTTTTTCCCCTGGCCTCTTGTTCATACCAGGCTTCATATAGCTCCAATAATCTTAGGATATCTGTGCCTCCATTAATTTCTAATTATGACACTCAAATTTCTTATAATTAAGAAACTAATTACAATTACAAATACTCCCTTGAGGCATTATACTAGGCAATATTTTGTTAGTCTAATTCTAGCAATCATATGCACATCAATGAAATACTTACATTTTAATGTAATATTTTATTTATATTTTTCAGAAATTAAAACTCTTTCTTATTAAATTTAATATATTATAAAAATGTTATTCCATAAAGACCACAATTTCTACAGCATAACCAGAATTTCTCCTTTTATCTGTGAAAGAGAATCATTTTCTAATAATTGTAAAAATATGGGACTCACAGAATTATATTTGAAATTCAGTAATATTTAGACAGCAAAATAATATTTCACATTTCAACAAGTTGTTGAGGCTCACTTTAGTTGCAAGCTTATCCAGGCTTTACATTTATACTCACATTATTAGTGTACAGTTTTTTAAAAAATAAAAAGATATGTAATGATAGGAAAGCATATATGAGTGTGTATGCATAGACAAATGAATGCTTAAATACTTTAAATACTACACAACTTCAGGTTACAGCATAAAATAATCCTTTCTCAAACCTCAGAAAATCCTATACTTTTGAAGACAAATGTATCTATTAGAATTAAAATTGTTCATACGAGGGTACTGGGTATTTATTTCCATACATCTTGAGAATGATATTCAAATTTTAAAATAATTACAACAGTGTAAGCTCTAGAGTGGAACAAAAGCAGGGGGAAAAAACCCAGAAGTTCCCAGAGGTAGTTAGGGAAAATAAAAAAAGAAAGATAGAATGGAAGAAGTGAGGGGCTCAAAGCAAAAAGAATGAAGATTCAAGGATGGGTAAATCTCCTCTTTACTTGGCTTTTCAAAAGGTTTGTGATAACCAGCTTTTGTGTAAATGGATTTGATGGCTCTGGGCTGAAGGTGACTGACAGATGAATCTAGACCCCCTCGGGAGTGTCACCCTGGGGACTGCCATTGTTGCAGACAGTTTCTTCAGACTGACCCAGAAGAATCATTATCTCAAGGGGGCTCTAACAACAGCCACCCCCAAGCGGTCTAGGCTCTTGGAGTAAGCAACTTAGTCTCTCTCTTGAGCAGTAATTACAGCGGTAAGGCGAACAAGGGGTGTTACTGGGTTGAGCTTAAGTCTCTCTCCAACTTACAATTAAAAAAAAAAAGTATTCAAGTATCCAAAGATTTTTCCCAAGCAAAAATGTCAGAGAGCTTCTCTTACTCTTTGTTAGTTGGAAAAATAAACAGACCTCTGGGTCCTCCTCAGGAAGTGCTTAGCTGAAGAGGGTATTGTAGGTAAAAGCTTCAGAGTCTTTCTTTTTTAGTAAAGCTAATGTGTTTACTTTGGGACTACTTCAGCCAAGTCCAGTTACTAGTAGGAGTCGGCTAAAATCTGAGGGAATTGCTTTAATACCATATGAAACAAATCCCTTCCACAGTGGCAAGCTAACAGAGGCATGTGACCCATCTCATCACAATAGTGCTCTGCCCCCAAACCCTGGTCCTGCCACTCCGGGAACCTGCTCTATGGAAGGGCACATGAACTACAGTGAAGGCCCCAAAAGCTGGCGAGTGGTTTTTCTCCCCAAAATAACCCTCCACTCATACCCTCAGAGTAGCAAGGGGGTTTGCCATAACTAGAGTAGTTATTTGCAATATTTTAAAAAGCTGATAAACCAAACGTGATGTTATTAGAACCACAATTCCATCTCTTATAATTCCCGTAAGTCACTGGCTCCTGTTGCCATCTGAGTGCAGCTTCCACCTTTTCCCTTAAGAGGTGTGACTTCCTGCTTAGAGAGGAACCAATCAGAGAATGGAATGAAAACTGTAGGGCTTTTCTAAGGTAATAGGCTCTGTTAGCTATGTTCATTTGGCTCAATGCTTTTCTAAGTTAAGAGACAGATAAAACAATCATTTCTGAAAGTATGTCTTCATCTATATTAATGAAAATGATCAAGTTTTCATTTGTCACAACTTAAAATAATTTGGATAATCACCTTTACTATGTTTCACACAGCAGGAAGAGCTTTCCTTTCCCAACTCACTTGGGTCTCCTTTCTACTCTGGATGTATGTATCTCTGTTTAATGTTTCCTTTCTCTCTTCTTTCTGTTGCTTATATTTCCTTATTTCTACATCAAAACACTTTGAAAAGTCAGCTGCATGAGGCCAGGGATGTACCATAATGTCTGACACAGTAAGATACCAATATCTGCTTGTTAAATGTTGATTCCTGCTTTATTGCTCTTATTCTCTTCTTTCTAGTAACTTATTTTTATCTTTTGTTGTTGTTCCTTTTTTAAAAAAGATTGTTGTTAGATTGTTTTGGGATGAATTGGCCTTTGTGGGTTATTCTTCTAAGTGGTTGTTGGCAGAAATGTTTGATTTTTAGTTTTATAGTAGAAGAAATTGAGACAAGGTAGTGAAAGGGGGAATCACCTGTAATCATTCTTTAACAGGATGGTTTGTGAGGATTTAATTAGATACCACATGTAAAAGTCCCTAGAACATAGTAGGTATTCCATACACAATGCCTTGGAGAAGAGGAAACATTGCTAATAGTAAAATAATTTCAAAGTAACAAAGAAGCTTAAGAACCTAAATGGAAAAAATCAAAATTCTCTGCTGCACTTTCAGCAGTACCACTGATTTTGATGTAACTCCAAGAACATTACTTAGCTATGTCTATTATCATCATTTGTAAAATGGGATAACAAATTTTCCCCACCTGGTAAAGGTCCTGTGTACATTAGATAAATAATGTAAAACACCATGGTGATAAAGAGTATGGTATAAACGTCAACTTTTATTATTCTATTTTGTATGATAAAATGCTGTTTTAGACAATAGAATGAGTTGGTATGCAAAAGATTATTGTGCTAATTAAACATAGGATTGTATTAAATCATTAGGTTAATTTTCCCTGAACATTCTGTAATCTTTATTTTAGAGTTACTATTAACTAACACAGCTTGACAAATGCCTCCATTATTGGATGTGTGCGTGGTGCTATTTTCAGGGAAGGGAAATTGTTAGAAATGCACTGGCTAATACGAATGGTATTCGGGAGCTTTTAATGTAGATGTTAGATAGATCAGAACTGCTCGTAGATGTTTCACTGAAGTCTGAAAATAATGACCACAATCATGTCTTAGTCTAGCACAAAATATCTGGGCCAGGCAACCCCAAGAAGGTTGCAAATTCCAACTCAATAGGAGACTGACCTATTCCTCAGAAAGATCATACTGCTGTTGAAGTCCTATTCCCCTACCAAACACACATAACTGAGCTGCAGACAAGAGTTGAGGTTTCACTGTTGGAGGTCGAGGAAGAAATAAGAATTTATGGAAAAGGGAGAGATCGTCTGTTAACAACTACCTATTGAGAAAGTGTAGTGTAGTGGTTAAATCAAACATGGTACAGATTGGCTTTGGAAATTGTTATTATTGTTTAGCTGTTTTCTTGCCTTTGTGACCCTGTTGCCTATATTTACTCACCTGTAAAAAGTGTGCAATAGGTGTACTCTTCAGTAAAAATAAACTGTTGTTTAAAGAACCCCAGATAATAATTTCCATGTGCATAATATATAAAGAATTTAAATTATTGCTACCTCTCTCTTTCTCTTTACAATATGCCCACTAAAGGAAAAGTAACCGGGTTTGGGCAAAAAGACAAGGTGAAATCACTGTCATATTGGGGTGTTCCTTGATTGCATGATTACTCCTCTTCTATCTTCACTCTCCTATTAATTAATTACCTAATTAATTACTCTGTTTGCTTATTGCTATTGGGTAAAGGCAATGCTAAAAGACTCCAGTGAATCCTATTTTCATGGAGGATCTTGTCAAGTTAAAGTTTTAGAAGAGGATTCTTGAGGAAAAGTCAGAATGAATAAAGAGGTCCTTCTCCCTTCTCTCTGTTTTTTGAGAAGAAAGGAGCTAAATGTAAAATGATTATAAAAATTAGTCTTCAATCCCAGTACTTTGGGAGGCTGAGGCAGGTGGATCATGAGGTCAGGAGATCGAGAACGTCCTGGCTAACACGGTGAAATCCCGTCTCTACTAAAAATACAAAAAAGTAAAAAAAGGCCGGGCGCGGTGGCTCAAGCCTGTAATCCCAGCACTTTGGGAGGCCGAGACGGGCGGATCACGAGGTCAGGAGATCGAGACCATCCTGGCTAACACGGTGAAACCCCGTCTCTATTAAAAAATACAAAAAACTAGCCGGGCGAGGTGGCGGGCGCCTGTAGTCCCAGCTACTCGGGAGGCTGAGGCAGGAGAATGGTCTAAACCCGGGAGGCGGAGCTTGCAGTGAGCTGAGATCCGGCCACTGCACCCCAGCCTGGGCGACAGAGCAAGACTCTGTCTCAAAAAAAAAAAAAAATAAATAAATAAATAAAAAAAATTAAAAAAATTAAAAAAAAAAATAAATAAATAAAAAGTAAAAAAAAAAAAAAAATTAGCCAGGCGTGGTGGCGGGCTCCTGTAGTCCCAGCTGCTCGGGAGGCTGAGGCAGGAGAATGGCATGAACCTGGGAGGCAGAGGTTGCAGTGAGCTGAGATTGGGCCACTGCACTCCAGCCTGGGTGACAGAGCAAGACTCCGTCTCAAAAAAAAAAAAAAAAAAAAAAAAAAAAAAAAATTAGTCTTCAGTTTGTGAGCACTTTAAAATGACAAATAGAGCAGAATGGTAAACCGAAAAGGCCTCTGGACTATGAATCAGAAGAAATTGGTACCAGCCTTGACCATGTCGCTTACTAGTGTGTGACCGTGGATAATTCATTTCACATCTCTCAGCTTCTTAATTTCTTTGTCTTTATAGTGTGATACTAGCTCTTATTTTATTCCTCACAGGATTGTTATTGAAACCAAATAAAATCCTATGTATAGAAAAATACACATACAGATAGTAAATACATGTAGACAATGATAACGTTGTGGTTTTTACAATGTCTCTGCAGAAGTCAAGGAAGCTCTGGAGGAGTCTCAGGGGGCCCGCCAGGAAGATCTGTGCTTCCCCCTCTCCAGAGCAGCTTCACTTTTATCTTTTTCATCTGCTGTTGACACATAATATTGTATTTCATTGATTTTAAAGGTTCTGCTGCTAAAGGCAGAGTTTGAAACATACATAGTAGAGATATGTACTCTTTAATCATGATAATATCAACTGCAGTGTGTTTAACAATATGCAGGAAGTTCTGAAAACATCAGACATAGGTAAGGATGTTATTGTGAGGCGGAGCAGGTGACCGTATTTTAAACTTTTTGGCCTCACTTTACTAGTGTAAAGTCTTAAAGTTTATACTCTTAACAATTATTGATGACCCCAAAAAACTTACCTAGAAAATTCCAGAAAACACAAGAATGCACAAGCACACATTCCATTAGCCACAAGAGTGATGACATCATGGCATGGCATGTAGCCTCTGGAAAGTCAGCTGAACACTCATAAGATAATGGAAGTGAAAAAAACAACAGTGTCTTAGTATTATTGAGAAAATAAGCTAGACCTAGGCCGGGCGCGGTGGCTCACGCCTGTAATCCCAGCACTTTGGAGCTCGAGGGGGGGGCGGATCACCTGAGGTCGGGAGTTCAAGACCAGCCTGACCAACATGGAGAAATCCCATCTCTACTAAAAAAAATAGAAAAGTTAGCCGGGCATGGTGGCGCATGCCTGTAATCCCAGCTACTCCTGAGGCTGAGGCAGGAGAACAGCTTGAACCCGGAAGGCGGAGGTTGCGGTGAGCCGAGATCGCGCCATTGCACTCTAGCCTGGGCAACAAGAACGAAACTCCGTCTCAAAAAAGAAAACAAGCCTGACCTCAAGAGTTTTAGAGACTTTCCCCCCGGGAACCTGAGACCACACTTTGAGAATCACTGACCTATTATTTTGATGGAAATACTAAGGTACTGAATTATACATTATATCAGGTATGTATTTTTTCCCCTCTCTGCTTCAGGCTTGAAGGAAATTGGAATGATAAATGAGATTTACTTCAAGGAGATTTCATAAAATGTTTTCAATCCTATCTTCATTCTTTAAACCTGTGTTTTAAGAACCTTAAAAAAGTTGTTTTGGATTTCTTTCATTGAAGCATAACAGCCTTCCTTCCCAGGAAACAAAAAATAGTCACAAATTTCGCTTAAAATGAAATTCGGACCTCTTGTTTATCCGTTGACAAAATGTTTTGATATGTTTCCTTTTTTCTTTTTAATTTGTATTTCATTTGTGTATTCTGGAAAATGAATTTTCTGTTAGACAATGAAGTGACGTTTCCGGACAATAGAGGCATAGGGCATCATCTGTGAATACACACACCTTCTTCCTTTACCAAAGTGGCTCCATTCTGAGTAATCCTATGAGCAAAGCCTTGTAGTACAGTACTTGATTTCTTTAAACAACTCATTACAGTGCTTACTTAACATTTCAATAACACATTTTAATTGGTCACAATTGGTTCCTTTTTTTTTTCAAAAAATGTTTAAGTTATCTGCCCATTTATATGAAAAGACAAAAGCTTGTCAGTTCCCAAATGGGCTCTCTCTTTGAGGACATCTGTAGCCTGAATAGTTTTAGTCCCTCCCAACAGGTCTCCCTCTCAGCTGCTCTGTGTTTTTACATCTCTCAAGAGGGGTTAATTCTTTACAGCTGTATCCTGCCTTCCAAGAATCTCACATGTGCAAATTATTAATCTTTTTCTATTGCTACAGTAACTCCCTAGGCCATAAACACCCCCTACCTAAAACTGGCTCATTTCCAAGGAAAACCTTTGTATTCTTTCCCTGAAAAGATAATTTGACCTCTTTCAGTTTACATTGTTATTTAGAACAATTGGTAAGATATAGAAATAGAAACTTACTTTCAAACAATTATTTAAAAATAGAAATTTAATCTGTAAGTTTAAACCTCTATCCACTGTTGTGAGTCTGAATTTTACATTTTATTTATTTAAAAAATCAGGTTACTTAAACTTTTCAAGCGTATACTTTTCAATATTTTTAAGTGGCTACTATGCTAATTATATCACATAGGATTTCTTTTAAATGTTTTAAATAGAAGAAAACAGTATGTAGCCTTTCCTTCAGTGTATGGAAGTTTTATTTTCTCAAATGTGGCTTTCATGCATTTACATCTGCAATATATATCATGCATGTTAGGGGACATAAACATAATGCCCATTTGTAAAGAGGAAAACAATCTTAGGATATTATGGTAAGGTCATTTAGATGCATATACATATATATAGACCAATCATAGTCCAGCCTCTCAATTTAATATTAAATATGCTAAATTCTAAATGTTCATATCCTTCAGGGTTCATTGTAAGATGGCCACTGCTTGACTATTTCTGTTTCCATAATCTACATTTTGATTTCTTCTTCATTCTTTAGCTACTGGTTGGATACTCTTATGACACCCCCAGCCTTCAAAATGAATAATTTAGATTGAAAGTTAAATATGTCATAATAAAGCATTAAGAAATTCCAGAAATTGCATTTCTCAGTGATCCATGCCTCTAGTGGTGTTCCAAGGCATGAGGCAGAGGGGCCAGTGATTTTTACCACCTGACAAGTGCAATAATCCCCCAGTACTGCAAGGCCTGAAGCATCTTATTGCTGTTATGAAATGGAATTTATAAATAAAAATAAGGAAAACAGCCAGAGCTATGCACTTCCTGAGCTTTACTGACATTGATATGACAGCCAATCAGAAATTTCCGTTCCTGCCAAGATTGCCAAACCAATAATTTTAGCAATAAAGCCTAGCCTAAGAAATATTAAAATGTTTTGCCTCTAATATGTATTTAAACACAAAAGAAGTTTAAAGGTAAGTTCGTTATAATTCAGACATACAATCATTTTAATATATACAGAAAACCTCCCTGTAGACCAATTAAAAGGAGCTTCCAAACAATACTGATTCTTAATTCACATAATATTATAACTCAAGTTACATTTCAACATTTTTAGATAAGCTGTATAATAGAGAGAAAAAAAGGATTAGAATAATAGTGACATTTGAATTGCATTTTGTATTATTTCAACTGCATTTTAACGGGCTTTATGAGTGAAAGAGGGAATAAGAATGCAGAAGAGGCAAACTTGTGTAGATTATTTTTTCATTACATGCATTATTCCAGTTTAAAAATGTCAGTTGCTTGTCATGTTAACTAAGAATGCATTCACTATTGTACATATCTAAAGCCGGAGTTAAACTGAGAATTTTGCAAAGGACAGATACAAAGAAGTGATTTTTTCCTTCTCTCTGTATATAAAAATAGAACTTTCAGAAATGTCATGGCTGACACATTTAGCTGCTGGACATTGAAAATCCTCTTTCTGACTCACAACCTGTGACTGGAACTCTGTCAGAGTAATCAAGAGATGTTATACTATAGAGCACAAACAGTAGGGGAGCCTTTGCTATTTGGCCTTGTTTTTAAAGCAAAAGAGATTTAAATTTGGATCACAACATTAAATATTTCTCATTTTGAAAATACAGAAAAGAATTAATTGTGTAAGGCATTTGTGTAGCTGATTATCTAATTTACCCAGTATTTTATGAGACTGTAGACTACTGAAACAGTGTAATAGGCTAAGAGATGTACATGACTGAATAAATACTGACTGTATGAAGGATTATTTTTCTGAGATCATGTTGCAATTAGTGATGATGGTGACAACAAAGGTCATGGAATACAGTGAACCTTTAAATAACACAACCACACGTCAGAAATTAAAAATTTTAATTCTTAAGTAACATTTGTCTCCTTTTGCTCTTATATGTAAGTAATTAGAATCCCTGTTTTTTAAGAAAGACCAAGGGAATTATGGTGCACATTATGTTTTTCTCTGGAACTCTAAAAATTCAGAAAAACTGGGTATTCAGGGTTTTATTGTATGTGTGAGTATGTCCACTAGGAATACTTTAAGAAGGATTTTGTCATAATTGTCAATTTTGTGAAAATGGAATTTGAATGGACATCAATATGAGCATAAACGAAAATGGATAAATTCGGACTTAGAATTAAGTTCTTGGTAAGTGTTCAATTCTTCCTAGCACTTAAAAGTTACTCTAAGGTGTGTCTTCTTGAATTCCCCTCACTTTTCAGAAATAGCAACATCTGAACTTTTCTAAGTGAATGAATGACCTTAAGATATTTTAGTTGATTATAGGGATGTAGCTGATGATAAGGGCACTATTATAATTTACAGGTGGTATTTCAATTGTTAATTGATTTAGGGCCCGTTTTATATGTTTCCACTTGTCAGAGAGTTTCTTTAATGAAACTGTGGAACCTACTCATATTCATACAAAGGAAACAAAGATAATGCTAATTCGCCTCCTTGTCCAAGTCTCAGGCTAGGAAATAAAAACTTATCAGGTAATATGATGGCTTTAGAGTTAGGTAAAAATTATGCCTCTTACAGTTACTAGTTGTGTCCCACAGACAAGTTACTTAATCTTTGTGAGCCTGAATTTTCTCATCCTCATAATGGAGATTGTAGCTAGCAACTCACAAGCTGTGAGGTTTAACAGATCAGAAAATGACATGAAAAGGCTACTACAATGTCTAGCATTAAATAGACACTTAGTAAAATGAATTATTTTCTTTCTCAATTCCACTTCAAAATTTGTTAAGCACTTCTTTGTCCAAATTCTAAGTGCCTTATTGTTTCTATACTTACTATTCCCAGAGATTTAATGGTTTGCCCTCTTAGTTCAAGTTCATCCCATTGAGCCATACCCCACATTCCAACATTTCTTGAATGTATCTGTCTACCAGAGTGTAATTATTGGCTTACCATCCTCTCTGTTTTTAATCTCTTTTAAGTAGAAGCTTACCATTCTAGGGGCTAATTGGTTAGTACATGATGCTAAACTTAAGGAATTACAGAATTTTAGAACTTGAAGGGACCTGGTGGGTGAGTGTGCATATGCATACTCAAGAGTGAAGAGAAAAGTAGAACCGACACAACTATGCAGCTCAAGCTGAATATTGCCATGTGGAAATTAAGGCCCCGTGTAGAACCAGATATGGATTTTTTTCTAGAAAAAAAATGATATCTAGATTTTTATGTAAAATATTTCAATTAAAAAGTTGGTTTTGTTTAAAACACCTGGTACAGGCTGGGCATGGTGGCTCACACCTGTAATCCCGGCACTTTGGGAGGCTGAGGTGGGTGGAGCACTTGAAGTCAGAAGTTTGTGACCAGCCTGGCCAACATGGTAAAACTTGTCTCTACTAAAAATACAAAAATTAGCCAGGTGTGGTGGCAGGTGCCTGTAATCCCAGCTACTCGGGAGGCTGAGACAGGAGAATAGCTTGAACCCTGAGGTGGAGGTTGCAGTGAACCAAGATCGCACCATTGCACTCCAGCCTGGGCAACAAAAGCAAAACTCGATCATTCATATATATATAAAATATATATAAAATATATATGTATGTATTTCACACACATATATGTATTTCACTTAGTCCAGTTTAGAAATCAAAGATTGGTAAGTATGCACACTGGCCATGGTGGCTTATGCCTGAAATCCCATCATTTTGGGAGGCTGAAGCAGGAGGATTGCTAGAGCTCAGGAGTTCAAGACTAGCACTGACAAAATAGTGAACCTTATCTCTACAAAAATAAAAATAAAAAAAATTAGTTGGGTGTGGTGGTGCACACCTATAGTCTTTGCTACTTGAGAGGCTAAAATGGGAAGATTGCTTGAGGCTGGGAGGTCCAGGCTGCAGTGAGCCATGGTCACACCACTGCACTCCAGCCTGGGAGACAGAGTGAGGCCATGTCTCAATAAAATAGAGATAAAAAATAAAAAACAAATATGGCCTTTTTTTTTTTTTTTTAGAACACCAGCATGTTATTTCTGTGTTATAAAAATGAATAACTCTTTTGTTGATTTACACATAGAGGTTTCTATATTCAAAGAATCCCTAGACTCTAAAATCTAAAAACTGATTAGCAGCTTGTGAACAAAATATAGGTGTTTCTGTCATTTTTATCTTAGAGTAAATCATAATACAAGTTTAAAACTGTAGTGGGCAAACTTTTATATACTTTTACAAGTGGTAAACCAGGTCCCTTTGAAGTTTCTCATTTGAATATTTGAATTTTAATTTGACACACCTACATTTTTGACACTAAATTTAAATCCATCTTGGCCACGTACTAATTGGACAGAATAGTCCATTCCAATTGGGGTAATGGGGATTAGGATGCTTACAAATGAAGTCCATTGTTTAGGTCACGTGGTATCTCTTCTCTGTGACCCCACCTTGCTTCAAGATTTTTAAATTTGATGCTAACTAAAGTGGATGCATTTTCTGAGCTTACTAGTGGGAATAGAACAGAACTCTCTCAAGTGCTGTAAGAACTAATTAATATGTATATAATTCCAGCAAAGAATCATTATCTTATGGATAACTTTGGGAGACAGTATGGCAGGCATAATGGTTAATTACTGAGGATATACCCATCTCTCATACAGAAAGATATTTCTTATTTAGATGTAATATTTATCTAATATGAGTTAGAGAATAGATGATATCTATATCTAATAGTGTTATTTAGATACAGTATTTTAGTTTTATAACTTAAAATACCTCACGTAAAATTGTGAACGTGTATCTGTAAATATATGAAGATTTTATACCATTCTTAAATTCCCTTTCTCCAACTGACAAATTCAGTCCTACCTTGGTATCTGTGGGACATTGGTTCCTGGACTTCCCACAAATACCAGAATTTGTTCATACTCAAGCCCTGTAGTCAGGGCCCTGTAAACCTGCAGATATGAAAAGTTGGCCTTCCATATACCTGGTTTTCAAATCCTGCTAATGCTATATTTTTGATCCGCATTTGGTAGTGAATGTAGGACTCACCAATACAGAGGGCCACCTCTATTTACTGAAAAAAAATCACACACAAGTGGACTTAGACAGTTCCAACCCATGCTGTTCAAGGGTCAAATGTAATAGTATATGAAAAATGAGCTTAGAAACTACACAACTTGGCCGGACACGGTGGCTCACGCCTGTAATCCTACCACTTTGGGAGGCTGAGGTGGTTGGATCACGAGGTCAGGAGATTGAGACCATCCTGGCTAACATGGGGAAACCCCGTCTCTACTAAAAAAATACAAAAAAAATTAGCCGGGCATGGCGGCGGTTGCCTGTAGACCCAGCTGCTCGGGAGGCTGAGGCAGGAGAATGACGTGAACCTGGGAGGCAGAGCTTGCAGTGAGCCAAGATTGCGCCACTGCACTCCAGCCTGGGTGACAGAGTGAGACTCCATCCCCCCCACCCCCCCCCCAAAAAAAAAAGAAACCAAAAAACTTACTCAAGTGTTTTTACAATTTAAAAATTTACATGGGATTTAAAAATTTTATATGGGATTAAAGTGATAAAGGAAACAATTAGAGTCATTTTTCTTAATTGAGTGCCACAAACACATGCTGAATGATTATTATTCGAAGAACAAAACACTGTAAAAGCACAAGAAACACCATGATAAATAAAGCATGGTCTCTGTCTGAAATTTCCTCCCTTTGTTGGACCTATTCACCTAGGTTGGGACCTCAGTTGCTGATGGCACAGGCCAAACCAGGAACTAATAGGCATAAGAGAGAGAACCCAGTATCAGAAGAAGGTATTGATACCTAGTAGGTGATTATCAGGGCAAAGCAGCTAGTGTCAGATTGCACTTGGGGTTCGATATAAGATGAGACCTTCAGTTCAAGATTAGGACCACACCCTAGACATTAATATGTGGCAGGTTTTCGAGGCAGGGAAATAGGAGTAGAGCAACAAGGAAAAGATTGAGTTACTAAACCTAGAATTTGTGAAAATTTGAGCCAGAGACAAGCCAGTAATCCAGTTCGTTGACTTGAAGGCTGCCTCAACTTGTTCCCCAACCCACACAATGGTAGAAGCCTTATTGACTTGAGGTAGTTGAGCATCTCTGTCTAATCATTGGATGACTACTACTAGGCTCCACAGACACAATGGGATGACCCATTGAGCACCAGGCTAAAAATTTAAATTAGGATAAAAAAAGTACTGGATAGAGTTGTCTGCAATTACACTTTATGGCGCGATTACACTTTACACTTCCACAGATGGAATCCAGATAAGATACTAAAATAAAGTAAAACCCAAAATAAAAGAAAAACCATCTAGAACAGTAGTCCGCAGGGGGGAAAAACATAATCCAAGCTTGGTACACTATATGATCTAAAATATCTACTTTTCAACAACAACAAAATAAAGAACCATGCAAAGAAACGGGGAAGGGTGACCCAAATTCAGGAAACAAACAAACAAACAAAAAACCAAAAAGCAGTTTCCGAACAGGCCAAGATTTCAATTTAGCAAAGAGTTCAAAGCAGCTAGAGTAAATATTTTATATAATTAAAGGAAATCATATTTAAAAAATTTAAGTAGGCCGGGTGCAGTGGCTCACGCCTGTAATCCCAGCACTTTGGGAGGCTGAGGTGGGTGGATCATGAGGTCAGGGGATTGAGACCATACTGGCCAACATGGGAGAAAATAGACCTATATGGAACTAGTTGCTATTTTTACTATTTATTAGCTTTTAAGCCAGTGTTAATGTAGATTGTGATAAATTAACATGCATTTTTTAATCTCTAGAGCAAACAGTAAGAAAATATCTTTCATAAAAGGTCAAAATATTAACAGAATAATTAAAATCATAACACTAAAGTTATTTTACACAGAAGGTGGCAATAAAAGGGAAAAAATAAAAAGATGACATAAATTTAAAAAAATCAAAGTGACAAAGGTAAATCCAGTTATATATGTAATTACTTTAAATGGAAATATATTCAACATTTCAGGCCAAGTAAGATATTTTTAGATGGAATATTAATGCAAGAATCTCTATAAGAGACTCACTTGAGGGCAAAAGACATAAATACAATGAAACTTGCTGGGTGTGGTGGCTGATGTGTGTAATCCCAGCACTTTGGGAGGCCAAAGTGGGCAGATCATTTGAGTCCAGGATTTCAAGACCAGCCTGGACAACATGATGAAACCCTGTCTCTACTGAAAATAAAAAAACTTAGCCAGGCCTCATGGTGCATGCCTGTAGTGAAGGTGGGAGCATCACCTGAGCCTGGAAGGTAGAAACCACAGTGAGCCCAGATTGTACCACTACACTCTAGCTTGAGTGACCGAGTGAGACCCTGTCTCTCTCTCTCTCTCTCTCTCTCAATCTGTCACACACACACACACACAAATACATAAATATGTTGAAAGTATAAGTATAGAAAAAGATATACCATGAAAACAGTGATCACAACACATATAGAAGAGCTATATTAATATCAGACAAAATAGAATTTAAGAAAAGAAAGATGAGAAAGATGGACATTTTATAATAATAAAGGGGTATATTATAGAAATATATAACACAAGTGTAAACTCATTTAACAATGGAGACCCTTACATTAAGCAAAATTTGACAGAATTAAAGGAAAAATAAGCAATTCAAAAATTATGTTTGGATATTTAATCTGATATTACATTCTTCAACAATTCTCAATAAATGATAGAATAACTAGACAGAAAATCAGCAAGGATATAGAAAACTTGAACACTTCTAGCCACCTAACTGACCTAACTGACAATTGTAGAACACTTCATTCAACATGAAGACAATACATATTTTTTTCAAGTGCACACAGAACATTTTCCAGGATAGAATGTACTCTGTGCCATTAAACAAATCTCAACATATTTTGAAAAATAGATTTCATTCAAAGTATATTTTCTGACAACAATGTAATTACATAATAAATCTGCAACGATAGGAATCTTAGGAAAATCCAAAATATTTGGAAATTATGCAACACATTTCGAAATAACCCATGGATCATGGAATAAACCAGAAGGAAATTTAGAAAATATTTTGAAATGAATACAAATGGAAACAGAAGATATCAAAATGTACGAAGCACAGTTAATACACTGCTTAGAGGAAAATATTTAGCTTTAAATGCCTATATTGTTAAAGAAGAAAGGTCTCATGTCAGTAACCTAATCCTCTGCTTTAAAAATGAGAAAAGGCGAGTAAATGGAACCCAAAACAATCATTAGAAAGGAAATAATAAAGATCAGAAGGGAAAACAATGAAAAAAGTGGAAAATGGAAAATAATAGAGAAAAATTAGTAAAATCAAAGATTGGTTTTTTGAAAATGTGAACAAAATAGATAAGCCTTTAGGTAGGGTGACCAAGGGAAAAAGAGAGGGAAAAAGAGAGAAGGCTCAAATTAGCTCTTCAGGAAAGAAAGGATCTAACTACAAGCCCTAGAGAAATTAAAAGGAAATTGGAACTGAATATTCTAAATAATGTTATACCTTTTTAAGACATTGGCAAGCGGATCCTAAATTTATGAGGAAATTCAAAGGACCTAGAATATCCAAAAACTATTTTGAGAAAGAAAATAGTTTGAAACTATTTTCAAACTGAAAACAAACTGAATGTCCATCAACTGGTAAATGGATAAGCAAAATTCGTATATCTATAAACAAACAATGGAATATCTATACAATTAAATATTTTCCAGCAACAAAAGGATCAAATCACTGATTCATGTTACAACGTGGGAGCACCAAAAACATATGCTAAGTGAAAGAAGTCAGACACAAGAGACCACATGTTGTGTTATCTCATTTATATATTTTCAGAAAATGTAAATATGTAGAGACAGAAAGCAAATCAGTGCCTGAGGCTGGGGCTGGGAGTGGGAATTGACTGGAAATGGCAAGGGGGTACTTTTTGGAGTAATGGAAATGTTCTGACACTTGGTTGTGGTCATGGTTGCGCAACTCTATAAATTTGTTAAAATCATTGATTGGTATACTTAGGATTGTTGTATTTAGAGTACATGTGTTATATCTTAATAAAGCTGTTAAAAACAATACGAAAGAGGCACAAAGTGCTATGGTAGCAGGATAATTTAATTCTAAGCGAAGGCACCTAGGAAAAATTCATGAATATGTAAGAATTGAGGTAAAACAAAGTTGAAGGACTTGCAGTAGGAGTTTAAAGAGAATGGCAGTTCTCATTAGAGGAAAGATTAAAGATGCAAGGCTGTGGAATAAAATGTGTTGATGTGATTAGGAGCCCAGTATCTGTAGCTGGGAGTGTATAGAGTGAAGAGAAGATTTGGAATGACAGACTAGGTTTGGCTTTATCCTACAGGACATGTGGAACTCACCACATAAACTCCAGTCCTAAGCTCTCCTTTGCACTTCAGTTGTAAAAAAATCTATTTGTAAGATATCTCTACTTGGGTATTCCCAAACACATTAAACTAAACATTCTCCAAATTTGTTCCTACCTCTTTTCCATATTCTTTTTCACAGTTGATGACTACACCATCTATCTAGTTGCTCAAGATAGAAACTTAACTATCTTTTATGTTTCTGCATTAGCACCTCAATGTCTAATCAATCAACAAATTTTAATACATTATTTCACTTCCTAAATTCTCTGATCCTTTTGTTACTTTACCTTTCTACCACTACTGTCTTGGATCAGACATTCATCTTTTCTTTTCCCTGGACTACTAAAGTGATCTTTGAGGTAGTTTCCTTGTTTATAGTCTTTCCTTCTCCAATAAATGTACAACATAGGTTTCAGTGATTAATTAGGAATGTAGACCTAACTCTGTCATAACTTTCAATTGCTTCTCATAATAGATATGATTTAAGTTAGTTAACCATACTTTCTATTTTCTGACTCATGGTTACCAAAATTTGTTACCTCTTCATTCTATCTTACCTCTATGTTCTACCATTTTCTTACCTGTTTAACCTCTATGCTTCTCTCGGTTTTCCCATGTCCACCTAACTATCTCTACTCATAAGGCCCAACTCAGTATCTCCAGGGAGCTTTTTTTGAATTCCATCTCCTTTGGGCTACATTAGATGGTCTTGTTTCCAAGTTGGGCATTTCTTTATCATTGGTTGTTCCATACTGAATTATATTTTAAGAATTTATTATTTATTTTGAGACGATATTTCACTTTGTCACCCAGAAGGAGTGCAGTGGTGCAATCACGGCTCACTGCAGCCCCAGCTCAAGTGATCCTCATGCCTCAGCCTCCCACGTTGCTGTGACCAAAGGCACATGTCACCACACTCCAGCTAATTTTTTGTGTGTGTGTGTGTTATTTGTAGTGACAAGGTCTTGCTATGTTGCCTGAGCTATTTTCTAACTTATGGGATCAAACGATCCTTCTGCCTTGGCCTCCCAAAGTGCTGGGATTACAGACATGAGTCACAGCACCCAGCCTTGGATTGCTATGAACAGTTTATTGATCTCTCCCTCTCTCTTTCTCTCTAAATTGTGAATCCCCTGAAAAGATGGCTTTTGTCTTTCTTGCCTTTGTAATTCAAGAGTCTACCGCTATATCTGACATGTAGGAGAAACATAAAACATATTTATGAAATAAAATGGATGGGTGGACACAAGTAGACAATTGCTGGCAAGGTGGAGAATGAATTGAAGAGGAAGAAAGGTCAGTGAAATGGTATCTGTTTAGAAGTGGACTAGGAAAGAGTTAGTGAGTCTCTAATTTAAAAAAAAGTTAACAATCAGACAAACAAAACGTTTTATGAAATTTTAAAAATTGAATAGGCCAGGCGTGGTGGCCCACACCTGTAATCCCAGCACTTTGGGATGCTGAGGTAGGAGGATTGCTTGAGGCCAGGAGTTCAAGACCAGCCTGGACAACAAGGCAAAAACCCATCTCTACTGAAAATACAAAAATTAGCTGGGCATGGTGGTGAGCACCTGTAGTCCCAGCTACTCGGGAGGCTGAGGTGGGAGAATTGCTTGAGCCTGGGAGGTGGAGGTTGCAGTGAGCTGAGATTGTGCCACTGCACTCCAGCCTGGGCAACAGAGGGAGACCCTGTCTAAAAATAAATAAATAAATAAAAAATAAAAATTAAAAAAGTAAAAAAGTTCAAATAATTTTTAGTGATTTTGAATTTGACATGAAAACAGTCAATGGTACACAATTCAAAGTAAGTTGAATACTACAGCAACTGGTAGACATGAAATCTGAAGAATGACACTGTGCTTTGTCATGGGCTTGGCATATCTAATTGTCTCCATCTCAAGTGCCAAATAGCACTGATTAATTGTGGCTACATAGAATGCTAGATTGACAAAAAATTTAAAACCAGAACTGAGTTCTGTGGAAAAGATTTCCAGGATCAATTATTAATGTCTGCCATGGGTACAAGAAGGTAGTGTGACTACGTGAGGTTAGAGAACTTCTCAAAGCTGTCATTGGTCCTTGTTCTACTTAACCCTTATATGAATGACTTGGGGACACAAAAGACATTTATTTAAATTGCAGACAACACAAGATTAGGAGAAAAAGAAATATATTAGGCAGCAATCGTATCAAAATAGATGTGTAGCCAGCAACATTGCTGCAACAAAACTAAATTAAACTGGAATAAATGTAGAATCCTACTCTTGGTTCTGAAAAATCAGTTGTATAATTTCTGAATGTTATAAATGTGGCTTTACATAATCGTAAAAAATACTTAAGAGTTTGATTAAACCACAAACTTGATAAGAATCAATAGGATGAGGCAAAAAGCACAGCGTTCTGACCAAGGGAGGTAATAGTTCTGGTTCATTCTGCGATGACCTGACCTCACCGTGAATGTGAACTTAAATTTTGGCATCCACATTACAAGAAACTTTTGACAGTAAACATGAAACCACATTTTATTGGAAAAGTTGAATGAACTTGAGTGATAAATGGAACATTATCATGTGGAAGATGGATTTGACTTATCCTAAATCTAAATTCTAGAGCAACAGTGGAAATGTGGATAGGAAAAAGAAAAGGAGACTGAAGTTTAATTCTAAGGATTAGAGGAGTCTGAAAATAGAACTGGTTGCCCTGAAATAGTACTTTATTGGAGGTGCTCATTACAGACTAGAGAGACACTTGCCAGGAACCCATTATATTACTGGTTTCTGCCTAGAACAAATATCAAGGTCTACATTCAACACTGGGTGATTGAATTTTTCATGTATACAATTCTATTATATAGCATTATTTTGATGAGATGCTGGTGATTTAGTTCTGATCCTGCTTTTGCTATTAAAAACAGTAATGAGAGTGATCTTTTTAAACATGAATTAGGTTATAATATTTCTCCGCTCAAAGCCCTCCACTGGCTTCCCATTTGATGCTGAAGAAAATCCAAACCCTCTCAATACTTCCAAGGACCTGCACTGTCTGATCTTTACCTTGCCAAGCTCGTTTTCTACTTTTTCTGCCCATCTCCTAATCATCTCACATGGAAGAGCCACACTGACTTCTGGGCTATTCTTCAAGCATGCCAGACACCCTTACCACAGAGCTTTTGTTTGGTCTGAGATTTGTTTAAAAAATTTAAAACATAAATACAAAATTTGTACTTGAAATTTTAGATTTGGGGGCTCTCCTGAACTGCTTGTGTATTAGTCCATTTTCACACTGCTATAAAGACATACCCAAGACTGGTAGTTTATAAAGAAAAGAGGTTTAATTGAGTCACAGTTCTGCATAGCTGGGGAGGCCTCAGGAAACTTACAATCATGGCATAAGGGGAAGAGGTGTATCTTACATGGTGGCACGAGAGAGAGAGAGACAGAGACAGAGACAGAGGGAGAGAAAGTCAGCACAGGAAAAACTATCATTTATAAAACCATCAGATCTCCTGAGAATTCACTCACTATCACGAAAACAGCATGTGGGAAACCACCCCATAATCCAATCACTTCCTACCAGGTCTCTCCCTAAACACTTGGGGATTACAACTCAAGATGAGATTTGGGTGGGGACACAAAGCCTAACCATATCAGCTGGAAAATCTGATACTGTGGACTCACATCTCTACGTAGCAACATCAGCAGAAGCTTCACATCCTTTGAATGAGATATGAGCTTTCCAGTTCACCACAGGTTGCAGCTAGGCTGAGTCACTTGTTCTATTAGTAGCTTTGACCCTCTATGCATCTGAGTTTGAGATCCCAAAGTTATACATGGTGTCGGTGCATTAACGGCACTTCTCAGTTATTAGTTGCATAAGAACCATGCACTTGTAAGATAATTTGTAAGAACCAAAACTTTTGGGTCAACCCTAGGTATTATGATTAAGGAGGTCTGGGTTGGGACACCCAGATTTGCATTTTTAATAAGGTCCCAGGTGACACTGATGCTGAGGTCTGAGGACCAACCTTGAAATGGCACTATATTATAACATTTTCATTTTTAGTAGTGTTTTCATCACAGAAATATTTAGTTGTAAAATCAATAATCAGGAACTAGTGTTTATATATATGTAGTTAAATCCTGGTGTTATTATTATTATTATTATTATTATTATTATTTGGTATACTTTTAGGCCAAGAGTGATTTGTTCTTCTTACGTCCCCCAGGGTGCTTCACTTGCTTTCTGATTTTAAAACTGAGTTACTGCAGATGAATTGGTTGTTTGGAATGAATAAAATAGTCATTAGCATTTCAGTAGCAATTTCCATCCAAGTTATTTTGAATATACCATCTGGTACCAAATATTAATAACCTCATAGTAACAGAGAAACCAAGACTGGTGGCTTAGAGGTGATAACCATCATCAAATAGTACTTATGGAGCACATGAGACCCATATTTTAGACAAAGCTGGGACTAGTGTTATGTCTGTCTATAAACGAGAAGCAGAGCTGGTGACACATCTGAGGTATGGAGGGGGCTGAATGACTTGTCCAAGATCACATAGCTGTCAGATACCCAGTGACTTTTCCAACAATCCTGTTTGCTTTACACTTCATACTATAAATCAATTAATTAATAAAATCATGCCCAAACATGGATTAGAGGTGAAACTACTTCTAATTCAGCCCAAATGGAATAATTTCTTTTTCTACTGCAGGTTTTTTACCACTTGCAGTGGGTCTGACTCTCACCAGAGAAGCCACTGTGGTTATTGCCTTTCCTCTGTGATTCTCACAGGCAGCTGTGGGGCATCTACCGAGATTCGGGGAAGGTGAGTGTCTTCAGGAGCCACCTACTGAAGTGGAGCTGACTGCTTCTGGGAGTGGCTGTGAAAGACCAAAGGAATATTTCTATAAGATTTTTTGGAGTAATATCTGAGATCTCACCCATTGAGTTCAGGCACTGGAGAATTAACATGGCATTCAGAAGCAGTGGTTGCTGACCTGGACAGCCATCCTGGCAACTCTTTGAAGATGAGTATTAGGACTGGATGTGGTCCAAAAACTAAGGCTGCTTCTTTCTCTTCTTTCCCCAACAAATGGTGTCAAAGCCATAACTCTATCAAACTCTCTAAGAATAACTGATCAAATTTATTCTCAGGGGTGAATACTTCTTTCGAACTATTATGAATATGCAGCAGTCACTGACTCTTACTCCACTTGCTCTAGTTGTGAGACATAATTCCTATCTGTGATCTCAGAGGAACTCAAAGCATAAATTCTTCTTTTTTTGAGACAGAGTTTCGCTCTTGTTGCCCAAGCTGAAGTGCAGTGGTGTGATCCCTACTCACTGCAACCTCTGCCTCCCAGGTTCAAGCAATTCTCCTGCCTCAGCCTCCTGAGTAGCTGGGAATACAGGCACATGCCACCAGACTCCACTAATTTTTTTGCATTTTTAGTAGAAACGGGGTTTCACCATGTTAGCCAAGTTGGTCTTCAACTCCTGACTTCAGGTGATCTGTCTGCCTCAGCCTCCCAAAGTGCTGGGATTACAGGTGTGAGCCACAGTGCCCGGCTATGGTTTTTTATTTTTTTGGTTTTTTAGATCATCGTACATGAACTTTTTTTCCCTCTTTTGTAATTTTTAGCTGATTCTGTGATATCTATCAACTGCTACTCAGCTACAGGATTCCAAAGCAAGAAGCCAAGGCTGGAATAAAGGAACAGAGGCCTTCAGTAAGTACAGATACCCAGCAAGTGTACATATTACCATCAGGCATGTGTCCTTGGACAGTGACTCAACTTCTCTGATTTGCAGTTTCCTCATCTTTAAAATGGTGGTGGCTATGGCTATACCTTCTACTTAAAATTCTAAAGTCACAAAACTAGCGGAGTGAAAAATAAAAAGTCCCTCCCTCTCCTCTCTTATTTCAAGAATTTGAATCCATGGACAACACCTGTTAATGGTAAAATAGTAGATCTTCAACCTTTCGCACGGGTCCTCCACAGAATTGCACTCAGTACTTCGATGGCATTTGGTCTTATGAAAAGCTGAAAAGACCCGGAGACAGCTGGTGTGGGCTTCTTCCCTTGTTCAGGATCTGACTTGTTATGCTGAGCCTTTCTTGTTTCCCTAATGCAGCTCAGAACTCTTTAAGCCTAGTGACTGATCAGAAAGTGAAATTTCTCCTACGAACTATGAGAGAACTTAGTTGAGGTGGATACTGCATGCATATCCATTAGTTTATGGAGCCCAGAGGTTTCTGCAAACTCTATAAATATTTCTTTTTGAGGGAACAGTATATCCCAGAAGGTGGAAGGCTACGTTAATATCCTAAGTAGTGTGACTTCCAGATTAGTCTCCGGGACCCAATCAGCCTCAAAAGCCTGTAAGCTCCTGAGGGATTCCTTGGGCAACAGCGCTAACTCTAGGTATAGAGTGGACATTGACTGCTATGTAGACTATGATATCCAGGTAAAACGGAACAACAGTTGCCTACATGGCCTGATTTTTTTTTTTTTTTTTTGAGATTGCTAGAAATAACCCTGCTTGGAAGTATAATTTCAACTGCCTTGTGTGAAATTTCCCCTTAAAATGTGATTCCTTTTGATTTAAAATCAGTTTTTTTCAGAAATCCCGTTAAAAAATTTAGATTCCCTCAGGACCTAACTAACGCATTTATTTGCCATCGGTCATGAGCCAGTTCAGGGAAACTGACACAAGAGAAGAAGATAAAAAATAAATTTATTTTACTAGGCAGGGGATCCAAACTATGACTGCTGGGAAAAGCCTAGTTGTCCTATTCTGAGGGAGCAAGCATAAGGATGCTAAGATGGTACCAAACATAGGTTTTCCTATTTATGGTATGACTTCCAGAAAGCTTCGGTGCAGGCTAGCAAGAGCAACCTGA
Organism: Macaca mulatta; assembly: GCF_049350105.2. Taxonomy (NCBI): domain Eukaryota; kingdom Metazoa; phylum Chordata; class Mammalia; order Primates; family Cercopithecidae; genus Macaca; species Macaca mulatta. The sequence goes on along the minus strand of NC_133417.1, from coordinate 68,440,564 downwards.
CTGACCAGTGTGTGAGTCAAAGAATGGAGTAACTTAGTTTGTGTCCTCAAACCCTGTGGGAAGAGGCTGATTTTCCAATAAAGTTGAAATGTAATCAATGTCCTGTCTGCCTATAGCTGAGAGGTAAACAGTGGCCACTTCAAAAGGGGCCATATAGGAGGCTCATGAGTATGAGTTAGTTGTTTTGTTCAAAGAGCATGTGATATGAATTAAGGTAAATATCAAATATGTAGTTATCCTAGGTTCATATTGATGAAAATAAATAGGAAAAGTCATTTCATAGGTTATATGGAAAGGTATGTGTGTATGAGATTATTTTAGATGCCAGGTGACACTAATGGAAAACATAATCTAAGCCCAAATGGTGATTTATAATATGGAACAGGGGTACTAAATTCGCCTGATTTTCTATGTCCCAGTTTGTCTTTCAAGACAAAAATCATGTATTTTAAAATGTCTCATGATAAAATATACTTAAGGTGTTCTACTTCCTCTTGGAAAATTTTCTTCAAAAATTGGCCTTGTTTTCCAGAGTTTTTTGGGTACTTCCTAGTTCTACAATCTTACCTTCAGTAATTTCCCAAAGTAGAAATGCTGTGTTAGTAGGTCATTCTTCACACTGACCTGACTTCCCTATATCTACTACTGATCCCAAGGATTTTTCATGCTTTCCTCATGTCTAGGAGGTATTTCCCCTCAATTTTAATGCATCCAAATCTTGCTCATCATTCAGTGCACAACCCAACTTCTATTTCCTCCATAAATTCCTCTACTCCTCTAAAACTACATTCAGAATCTTAGGCTGAAGTTGGCAAACTTTTTCTTAAAGGGCCAGATAGTAAATATTTCAGACTTGGGGGCCACAGTCTCTGTTGGAACTACTACACCCTGCTGTTGCAGTGCAAAGAGAAGCATAGGTAATACAATAAAGAATGATTATGTCTTGATTTCAATAAAACTTTATTTGTGGACACTGAAATTTAGGGTGGGGGCAATGCTGACTTCATGGGCATGTGATCTGCGGTAGTTGCTCAGAGACTTACACTTAGAAGGACCCTATGCTCTCTTTAATACTCTGCGGTTGTCATCCTGAAATTCTTAATAAGTTTTGATAAAAAGATCTCACATTTTTATTTTGCAGTGGGTGTTGCAAATTATGTGGATGATCCTTGGTAGGAGTACATATTCTATTAAATGTCAAGACTTAATATAAAGACATAACTAAAACTGTGGTTTTAGCACAAGATTAGATAAATAGTTGTATTTCACAATTCCAGGAGTAGAGTAGAACTCAGAAACAGACTCATACATACATGGACTCTTGATTTTTTTTTTTTTTTTTTTTGAGATAGGGTCTCTGCTACCAGGTTGGAGTGCAGTAGTGATCATGGCTCACTGCCACCTCTATCTCCCAGGCTCAAGCAATCCTTTCATCTTAGGCTCCCAAGTAGCTGGGACTACAGTTGTGTGCCACCACAACGGCTAATTGTTTAAAAAATTATTTATTATTATTATTGTTGTTATTTGAGTCAGAGTCTCATTCTGTCACTCAAGCTACAGTGCAGTTGCGTGACCTTGGCTCACTGCAACCTCCACCTCCCAGGTTCAAGTGATTCTCAAACCTCAGCCTATCGAGTAGCTGAGATTACAGGCACCCGCCACCACACCCAGCTAATTTTTTTGTATTTTTTGTAGAGACGGGGTTTCACTATGTTGGCCAGTCTGGTCTCAAACTCCTGACCTCAAGTGATCCACCCGCCTCAGCTTCCCAAGGTGCTAGGATTACAGGTGTGAGCCACCACACCCGGCCAAAAAATTATTTTTTGTTGAGTTAGGGTCTCACTAGGTCGCCCCAGTCTGGTCTCAAATTCCTGGGCTCAAGTGATCCTCCTGCCTTGGCCTCCCAAAAGTTTTAGGATGACAGGCATGAGGGTTGTTGGGTAAACTTTGGATCCTTTATTTTTGATACAATTGGTGTTGTAGAATCACGGAGAAGGGCTGTAAGATAGAGCTGGACCACATGGGTATTCAAAATGAAATTGGCCCACACTCAGAAATTAATTAAAGTGGATTAGAAATCTAAATATGAAAGGTAAAACAAAAAAGGTTTTGGGGAATCATATAGGAGAATATCTTCTTCACCTCAAGTAGGTAAAGGTTTCTTATGTAAGACACAAAAAACAGTAGCCATAAAGGAAAATATTTATAAATATAACCATAATAAAATTGTAAACTTTTCTTCAAAAACAAGAAAGAAAGAAAGAAGGAAAGAAAGAAAGAAAGAAAAAACTAAGAAAGAAGAGAGAAAGAAAGGAAGAAAGAAAGAGAAAGAAAGGGAAAGAAAGAAAGGAAAGAAGCAAAGTAACAGAAAGAGCTGGGGGTGGGGTAGAGGAAATAAAGAGTTAATAAAACAAAACAAAACAAGAATTAGTACATATGTGGAGCAACAAAAACTCCCACATATTGCTGGTGGGGATCAAAATTGATACAATCACTTTAGGAAAAGTTGGTATTATTTAGAGAACTAGAAGATACTCATTCCTAGGATCCAGTAGTTCTGCTTCTAGTATCTTCCCTAAAGTTCTGAATACTTATGTGCACCAAGGTACATGGTAAAAAGGTTCTTAGCAGAGACTATAAAAGAGCAGAACTCAAAATAATTCAAATACTCCTCAATGGAAGCATAAGTTGTGGAACAGTAGTGTAATGAAATAGCATTTAGCAATGAAAAATGGATCAACTATAGCTATCTACAACATGAATGACACAGAAAATCAGACTGAACGAGAGAAGCCAGACACAGAAGAATGTATTCTGATTGATTCCAATTATATAAAGTGCAAAAATTGACAAAATTAAATTATAGTGCTATGGATGCATTATTGGGTACAAAAATATAAAGGGAGATTAGTGAGTAACCGTTATAACTGCATAGCCTATTTTTTTTTTTTTGCCTATAAAATGGTTAGGAAATATAATACACTAATTTGTGCAATTGTTCAACTAGTTAAGATACACTGTATATTCAACTACTTTCACTGTATGTTCAACTAGTTAAGATACATTGTATATCTTCCATTTACAAACTTTTGAAATTAGGAACTTTCCTATATGTGGGGAACACTACTATTAGAGTAAAAAGGCATTAATGCCAACTACCCTGAACAGATAAGATAGCACACCTCTGTGTGTGGTCATTTTCTCTGGGTCATCATGCTTATGCCTTGTTTATGGAGTGTGTGCTTTTGTGAAAGCAGGGTTAACCATCATGAAATGATTAACCCGGAACTACCACTCACCTTGAGTACACCACACAGAGTTGCACATATAAGAAGAAACTTGATGGCAATTCAATATCCATCATTCAAAATGTCTAAACGTGTAAATTTTTATTTGAGGCTTGTAATTGAAGCCACTGTTTATTTATTTATTTTTTGCTTGACGTCTTACTACATTCTACACATCATTCATTGCTTTCTGCTGCCATAGCCATTATTTCCTTCCGTTTTAATTTGCTTGTCATTGTTGAATGTGCTCTTTTTCTAGATTCTTAAGGTCAAAGCTTAGTTCATGAATCGGAGAGTGTTCTTCTTTTCTCACATAAGCATTTAATGCTATATATTTTCCCCCAAGTCCTGCTTTAGCTATATCCCACAAATTTTGATCTGTTGTGTTTGTTTTCATTTTTATTCAATAAAAGGTATTTTCTAACTCCTTCTCTAGCTCTTCTTTGACCCATATGCAATTTAGAAGTGTGCTGTATAATTCCCAAACAATTGAGGACTTTCCAGATATCTTGTTAATGATTTCTAGCTTAGTCCTGTGATGATCGAGTACACACTTTGTATTATTTCAATTCCTTAAAAGTTGTTAAGTTTTGTTTTATGGCCCAGCATGTGATCTATTGTGGTAAATGATCTATGTGCACTTGAAAAAAAAAATTCCCTGCTGTTGAGTGGAGTGCTCTGTACAGGTTAATTAGGTCAAATTGTTTAATAGGATTTTTTTTTTTGGAGTCTCTCTATCCTTACTAATTTTCTATCTAATTGTTCTATCAATTACTAACAACGTTGAAGTCTATGATTGTGGATTTGTCTATTTCTCCTTTCAACTTAATTAGTTTTTAATATTGTGGTAAACTATATCTATCAAAATTTACCATTTTAATCATTTTAAGTGAACAGGTCAGTGGCATTTATTGCATCCACATGTTATGCAAAATTCGCTCTACCACTTCCAAAACCCTTTCACAACCCCAAACAAAAACTCTAGCCTTCAAGCAGTAACCCTCCCTTCGTTTCTCTCTCTACCCTTTAGTGACGCCTAATCTGCTTTCTGTCTCTATGGATTTGCCTGTTCTAGATATTTCATTTAAATAGAATCAGACAATATTGGTCCTTTTGTGTTTGGCTTATTTCATTTAGTTGTCTTTGCAAAGTTTATTTGTATTGCGACATGAATCAGAACTTCATTCTTTTATGGCTGAATAATATTCCATTGCATATGGTATCATAGTTTATTTATCAGTTGATGGCACTTGCATTATTTCTAGTTCTTGGTTATTGTGAATAATGCTTTAACGAACATTGGCAAATAAGTATCTGTTCAAGTTGCTGTTTTCAATTCTTTTGGGTATATACACAAGAGTATTGGGTCATATGATAATTCTAGGTTCAGTTTTTTGAGGAACTGCCAAACTGTTTTCTACAGCAGCTGGACCTTTTCACATCCCCTTCAGCAATATACGTAGCCTTCATTTTTTTTTTTTTTTCACATCCTCACCAATACTTATTCTTTTCCATTTATTGCAGTAGATGTGAAGTTGTATCTCATTTCAATTTTGATTTTTACTTCCCCAACTGCTAAGAACATTGAGCATCTTTTCATTTACATATTGGCCATTTGTATGTCTTCTTTGAAGAAATGTCTATTCAAGTCCTCTGCCCATTTTTTAATTGGGTTGTCTTTCTATTGTTGAGTTTTAGAAGTTCTTATAGGTTACATAATTTATAAGCATTTTCTATATTTTGTAGATTGTCTTTTCACTTTTTGATAATGTCCTTTGCTGCACAAAACTTTTTAATTGAGGGCCAGGCATGGTGGCTCACACTGGTAATCTCAGCACTTTGGGAGGCTGAGGCAGGCAGATGACTTGAGATCAGGAGTTTGAGACCAGCTTGGCCAACATGGTGAAACCCTGCCTCTACTAAAAATACAAAAAATTAGCTGAGTGTGATGGTGCATGCCTATAATCCAAGCTACTCAGGGGGCTAAGGTGGGAAAATCGCTGGAACCCAGGAGGGGGAGATTGTAGTGAGCCAAGATTGTGCCACTGCACTCCAGCCTGGGCAACAGGGTGAGACTCTGTTTCAGATAAACAGAACAAAACAAAGAAACAACAATAAAATATCTTTTTGATTGAGGAAATTCAATTACTTCTTCCCCCTTCAGGCTTTAGTTGTCCTATGTAAGAATCTTTCACCAAATCTAAGGTCATGAGGATTTACTCCTATGTTTTCTTCTGAGAGTTTTAAGGTTTTAGCCAATATGTTTAGGTCACTGATTTTTTTGAGGTGTGCTTTTTTTTTTTTTTTTTTTCTTTTTGGTATATGGTATGAAGTAAGAGTGTAACTTCATTCTTTTGAATGTGGAAATCTAGTTGTCCCATCACTTTGAGGAAATGCCAGACTGTTTTCTATAGCAGTTGCACCTTTTAAATATTCCCTCCAACAATGTATGGAGGTTTCCTTTTTTATGTCCTCACTAACACTTATTCTTTTTTATTTTATTCCAATAATTGTAAAGTCAATACAATCTTCATATCATCTACCACTCCTTGGCTCATCCTTTTATACCTCATCTTGGAGTCTCTCAGTCCCTGGGTTGATATAAATATATACCCTCCTGTGGTGGAGTTCTCCCAGAATGAGGCAGGGGCTCATCTTCACTCCAGCCTCATTACTCACATCTGCATGGGCATAACCTTCTCCATCTCTACATTCCTTGAGCCGTTTCACCATCAGCAAGGAATTACTCCATATTGTAGTGACTCTATAGTTTGGCTAATGGGTTCCAAACTTTGTACCTCTAGGCAATATCCTCAAACTTAGGACCTGATTTTTTTTTTTTTAACTTTCTTTTCTTCTGGTCTTGTACTATTGACCTCTGATTATTTCATAGCTCACTTAGTAAGATAATGCATATGATATTCCGTACCAAGAACTTATTGCTAAGTGTAACATTTAACAATAGTGCAGATCACAAGGTCAGGAGATTGAGACCATCCTGGCTAACACGGTGAAACCCCATCTCTACTAAAAATACAAAAAATTAGCCAGGCGGGCGCCTGTAGTCCCAGCTACTCGGGAGGCCGAGGCAGGAGAATGGCCTGAACCTGGGAGGTGGAGGTTGCAGTGAGCCAAGATCGTACCACTGCACTCCAGCCTGTACAATAGCGAGACTCCACCTCAAAAAAAAAAAAAAAAAAAAAAAAAAAAAAAAAAAAAAGCTGATCTTCTGGAATAAAAATGGAAATCAAGACTAAAAAAAAAATCCTCAAAACCATACAATTGTATGGAAATTAAATAACCTGCTCTTAAATGACTTTTAGGTAAATATGAAATTGAGACAAAAATCAACAAGTTCTTTGAAACTAATGAGAACAAAGATATAACATAACAGAATCTCTGGAACACAGCTAAGGCAGTGTTAAGAGGGAAATTTATAGCACTAAATGCCCACATCAAAAAGTCAGAAAGATCTCAAATTAACAATCTAATGTCGCAACTAAAAGAACTAAAGAAACAAGGGAAAGCCAACTCCAAACCTAGCAAAAGACAGGAAATAACCAAAATAAGAACTAAACTGAAGGAGATCAAGACACGAAGGTCACTCAGAAGATCAATATGCCAGGCACAGTATCTCATACCCATAATCCCAGCACTTGGGAGGCGGAGGTGGACAGATCACCTGAGGTCAGAAGTTTGAGACGAGCCTGGCCAATATGGCAAAAACCTATCTTTACTAAAAATACACACACACACACACACACACACATATACACACAAATTAGCCAGGTGTGGTAGCACATGCCTGTAATCCTGGCTACTTGGGTGGCTGAGTCACAAGAATTGCTTGAAACCAGGAGGCAGAGGTTGCAGTGAACTATGAGAGCTGTGATCACACCACTGCACTCCAGTCTGTGTGACAGAGAAAGACTCTGTCCCAGAAAAAAAAAAAAAAAAAAAAAAATCAACAAATCCAGGAGTTTTTTGTTTTTGTTTTTGTTTTTTGGTTTTTTTTTTTGAGACAGAGTCTTGCTCTGTCGCCCAGGCTGAAGTGCAGTGACTCAATTTTGGCTCAGTGCAAGCTCCACCTCCCGGGTTCACGCCATTCCAGGAGTTTTTTTTTTTTTTTTTTTTTTTTTTAAATAAGATACGTAGGTCACTAACTAGATTAATAAAGAAGGAAAATCCAAACTAACACAATTAGAAATGACAAAGGGGATGTTACCACTGATCTCACCCCACAGAAATACAAACAACCATCAGAGACTATTGTGATCACCTCTATGCACACAGCTTAGAAAACCTAGAAGAGATGGATAAATTTCTGGACACATACACCCGGTAGGAATGAATCAGGAAAAAATTGATTCTCCGAACAGACCAATAATAAGCTCTGACATGGAATCAGTAATAAAGATCCTACCAACCAAAAAAGTCCCAGGACCAGATAGATTCACAGCTGAATCCTACCAGATGTACAAAAAAGAGCTGGCACCATTTCTACTGAAACTATTCCAAAATATTAAGGAGGAGGGACTTCTCCCTAACTCATGCTGTGAGGTCAACATCATCTTGACACAAAAATCTGGCAGAGACACAACAAAGAAAACCTCAGGCCAATATCCTTGATGAACATTGATGCAAAACATTTTCAAATACAAAACAAAACAAAACTAAACACTTGCAAACTGAATCCAGCAGCACATAATAAATCTAATCCACTGCAATCAAGTGGGATTTTTCCCTGGAATGCAAGACTGGTTCAACATATACAAATCAATAAATGTGATTCATCGCATACACCGAACTAAAAAAAAAAAAATTACACGATTATCTCAATATATTGAGAAAAATTTTCGATAAAGTTCAACGCCCCTTAAGGTTAAAAACTCTCAATAAACTAGGTATTGAAGGAACATGCCTCAAAATAATAAGAGCTATCTGTGACAAACCCACAGTCAATGTCATACTGAATTGGTAAAAGCTGGAAGCTTTCCTTTTGAAAACTGACACAAGACAATAATGCCCTCTCTCACCACTCCTATTCAACATAGTATTGGAAGTCTTGGCCAGAGCAATCAGGCAAGAGAAAGAAATAAAGGGTGTCCAAATAGGAAGAGAGAAAGTCAAACTATTCTTGTTTGCGGACGACATGATTCTTACATCACGAAAACCTCCTGGTCTCAGCCAAAAAACTCCTTTAGCTGATAAAAATACAAAGTTTTAGGATACTTAATCAGCCTACGAAAATCACTAGCATTCCTATACACCAAGAACAGTGAAGCCGAGAGTAAGATCAGGAATGTAATCCTGATTCACAATTCACAATTGCCACAGAAACAATAAAATACCTAGGAATACAGCTAACTAGGCAGTTGAAAGATCTCTACAATGAGGATTACAAAACACTGTTCAAAGAAATCAGAGATGACACAAACAAATAAAAGACATTTCATGCTCGTGGATAAGAAGAATCAGTATCATTAAAATAGCCATACTGCCCAATTTACAAATTCATTGCAATTTCATGGAATTACCAATGATGTTCTTCACAGAACTAGAGAAAACTATTTTGGAATCCATATGGAACCAGAAAAAGAGCTAAATAGCCAAGGAAATACTAAGCAAAAAGAACAAAGCTGGCGGTACCACGTTATCCAAATGTCATGGTATTGGTACAAAAACAGACACATAGACTAACAGAACACAATAGAGAGCCCAGAAATAAGGTTGCACACTTGCAGCCATCTGATCTTCAACAAAACTGACAAAAAGAAGCAATGGAGAAAGAACTTTCTATTCAATTTATGGTGCTGTGATAACTGGCTAGCCATATGCAGAAGATTGAAACTGGACCCCTTTCTTACACCATATACAAAAATTTACTCAAAATGAATTAAAGACTTAAATGTAAAACTGAGAACTATGAACACTCTGGAAGACAGCTAGGCAATACCATTCTGGACATAGGAACTGGCAAAGATGAAGACACCAAAAACAATTGCAACAAAATTAAAAATTGACAAAAGAGATCTAATTAAACTAAAGAGCTTCTGCACAGACAAATAAACTATTAGCATAAACAGCCTACAGAATGGGAGAAAACATTTGCAAAATATGTCTGACAAAGGTCTAAATGGTCTAATATCCAGAATCTATAAGGAAATTAAACAAATTTACAAGATAAAGCTAAGCAACCCTATTAAAAAGTGGGCAAAGAACACGAACAGATACTTTTCAAAAGAAGACATACATGCGGCCAACGATCATATGAAAAAAAGCTCAATATCACTGATTGTTAGAGAAATGTAAATCAAAACCACCATGAGATACCATCTCATACTAGTCAGAATGGCTATTACTAAAAAGTCAAAAACTAACATGCTGGTGAGGTTTCAGAGAAAAGGAATGCTTCTATATTTTTGGTGGGAGTATAAATTAGTTCAACCATTGTGGAAAGTGGTGTGGTGATTCCTCAAAGAGCTAAAAACAGAACTACATTCCCTTTACTGGGTATATACCCAAAGGAATATGAATTGTTCTATCATGAAGATGCATGCACATGTATGTTCACTGCAGCACTGTTCACAATAGCAAAGACATAGAATCAACCTAAATGCCCATCAATAGCAGATTGGAGAAAGAAAATATGGTACAAATACAGCATGGAATACTATGCAACCATAACAAAGAAAGAAATCATGTCCTTTGCAGGAAGATGGGTGGAGCTGGAGGCCATTACCCTTAGCAAACTAATGCAGGAACAGAAAACCAAATACCACATGTTCTCATTTATAAGTAGGAGCTAAATGATGAGAACACATACACACAAAGAGGGACCTATTGGAGGTGGAGGGTGGGAGGAGAGAGAAGATCAGAAAAAATAACTATTTGGTACTAATAGTTTAGTACCTGGGTGACTAATAGTTTAGTACCTGGGTGACAAAATAATCTGCGCAACAAACTCCTGTGACATGAGTTTACCATATAACGAAGCTGCGCATATACCCTTAAACCTAAAATAAAAGTTTAAAAAACATAGCTGATCTCTATATACTTAGTATTCAGTGATCAAATATTTATTGAATATCAAATACCGTGTTGCTGGAAATACATTGATGGGCAAGCAAAAAAAAAACAAACAAACAAACAAAAAAAAACAAAAAAAAAAACCCTCCAAAACCCCAAACTAAAAAACTGTTCTTATTAAACTTATATTCTATTGATAGAGAAATAAACAATAGTTAAGTTAATGAATGTTATGAAGAAAATTATAGCAGGGTAAAAGAGATAATGAATTCTCTGGTTAGATGAATTTGCAATTTAAATAGAGAAGTCTTCATTGAGACAGAGACAGTTGAGCAAAGATTAGGAGATAATCTGAGTGGATATCGTAGAATCCACTGCCTGGATTCCAGGCAGACAGCAATGCAAAGGCCTTGAGTTGGGTGCATTCTGTGTATATATGCAGAGCTGTGAAGAGACCACAATACCAGAAATGTAGGAATAAAGGGAAAGGTAGTAGATGAAATCAGAGAGGTAATGGCAGAGAGGAGAAGTCAGGAGATAGATATTATGTAGGCAATTTGAGGCCATTTTCCTTCTAAATATAAATGTGTATAGCCCATTGATTACATCCAGATATTATCTGAAGTCTTTCTCCTGTGAAGCATAATCTGTGAGGACTATTCCAGTTATGTATTCCATAATAACACACCAATCCAAAACTTAGTGATTTAAAAGAATAGCAATTTTTTTAACACATGAATCTGAAATTTTGGCAGGGCTTAGAATAAATAGCTGCAACTGTTCAAATGAGATGGAGATCTACTTCTAAGATGGTTTATTCACATGGCTGGGAAGTTGGTGTTATTTTCAGGAATGTCTTCAGGAATATCTATTTGTTCCTCTGAATGTGGGTTTTCCATGAGATGCCTTGGGCTTCCTCACAGCATGGTTGCTAGGTTTCAAGATCATGTATCCCAAGAGAATCAGGAAGTAGCAGCTGCCACTTTCTTAATTTCTTTTACTGGAAATGAGCACAGTGTCACTTATGGGTCAAATAGTTACAGACCTCAAGGGGAGGGAACATATACTGCATTTATCAATAGGTGGCATATCAAAGAATCTCTGTCCACATTTTAAAACAGCCGCACCAACAGAAGCAAATAGCAAAACTAAGTGATAAAGTCATGAATGTGATGCCTCGATGATAACACAGATTTAATAAAGAGATATCTGAGGCAGTCACTGGAACCGCCATGATCTGTAGTTTATCTTGATGTGCAAAGAAGAGGATGGATTTGTGTAGTTTTCTAGGTACATGACATATCCATTTGTTTAATCATCATTTAAAGGAATGCATATAATTTTTCAGGCAATCTGAGAAGGCCCTTGATTATTTGGATGCATCCAAGAAAAAAATGTTCAGGTTTTGGGTTTTTGGTTAATTGACTGAACATAATCCAATTTAAGGAAAAGCAAATACAGCATCCCTCACTTTTAAAGGAATCTTCCTTAATATATTCCTACTATTCACAGCTGTAAAACTGTACCATAACAATAAGGCTGATTGGCCGGGCGCGGTGGCTCAAGCCTGTAATCCCAGCACTTTGGGAGGCCGAGACGGGCGGATCACAAGGTCAGGAGATCGAGACCAGCCTGGCTAATACGGTGAAACCCCGTCTCTACTAAAAAATACAAAAAAAACTAGCCGGGTGAGGTGGCGGGCGCCTGTAGTCCCAGCTACTCGGGAGGCTGAGGCAGGAGAATGGCGTAGACCCGGGAGGCGGAGCTTGCAGTGAGCTGAGATGCGGCCACTGCACTCCAGCCTGGGCGACAGAGCGACACTCCGTCTCAAAAAAAAAAAAAAAAAAAAACAATAAGGCTGATTACACTCAAAATGACCAGGGGCTGCACAATAAGTAAATAAGTAAATAAGCTCCTGTTTAAAAATGCCTTTAAATGCTTCCAATTTATGAAATTGCTCAAATTTACCTAGTCTGTATGTGGGGAAAAACGTAGACAATCAAGCTTTGACAGTCATATTTCTGATATCAAAGTGGCTTATAAAAATTATAGAATGTATTCAGGAATAGGACTGATTGTGATTGATTCTGAAGTCTGTTTGATCTTTAGTTCATTTTACCAGGGGAAAGGAAAGAAAAGGGAGGGAATTACCTTTCCCTAAGTAGCAGGCACTGGACCGAGAGGTCTTGATCTGTTATCTCATTTATCTCTCAAACAACCTTCTATAGCAGATATTATTAACCCTATTTTTACGGCTGAAGAAATGGAGAATAAGAGAGACTAAGTAACTTCCCTAAAGTGACACAAAATAACTTTCACAGATAGGATTTGAATCCATGGCTGTTTGGCTGCAAAGCCCTTGTTCTTTCCAGTATATTAAACTGCCTTTGAAATCAGAAAGCTGTCCACAGGAAGAACTTGAGAACTTGACCATGTTCAGTTTGATAGGAAAGGAAGAATTGTGAGGTGTTAAAAATGTTGCTTATTGAAGCTAATACAGTCATGCATTGCTTATTGATGGGGGTAAATTCTGACAAGTGTGTTGTTAGTCAATTTCTTCCTTGCACAAACATCCTAGTGTGGACTTAGACAAACCTAGATGGTATAGCCTACTACACATTTAGGCCGTATGGTATAGCCTATGTCTCCTAGACTACAAATATGTGCTGCATGTTATTGTACTGAATACTGTAGGCAGTTGCAATACAATGGGAAGTATTGGTGTAACTAAATATAGAAAAGGTACAGTAAAAATATGGTATTATAATTTTATGGGACCACGATTTTATATGCAGTTCATCCTTGACTGAAACGTTATGTGGTGCATGACTGTATATTTTACATTGTCTGTCTTTTAAGATCATAATTACTTCATACTTCTATAATAAAGTATATGGAAATGAGTTGACATAATTAACATTTTCACATTATCTCTGAGATAAGCACAAAGTCATGGTTTGAGTGGACATGCGTTACCTCCAATGGCCTTGGTCATCAAGTATGTTGGAATTTTTGTTGCAAACACAGGTCAATGGGGAAGAAAAGGAAAGAAATCAGCTAGGAGAAGAAGCTACAAATTTCAAAAGCAGGTGAAATGATCCAATTTTAATGCTAGCCTTTGGGTGAGGAAGCCAGTAGTTTCCAAAGCAACCTGGTGAACCTGAGAGGATGCAGGTTGGTGTCATCCATTATCCAGTTGGAAAGAAGTTGAGGCAATGGCTATGTTCAGTCCAATGGGAACAGCATTATTATGTGTTGGTGTTGTCAGTCATTAGGAGAGGAAACTTAGGCCATTGAGTAAGGTCAGGGGACAGAGTCCAGCCTTTCCTACTCTGACAAAAAAGGGAGGAAACCAAAGATTGAAGTACAAGGACTAAAGTTTAGGCTGAATTCTAATTCTGGAAGGAAACTGGAATGCTGAAAGGGAAACATAAGCAGAAGCTTAGACCTACAGCTTGGAGAACACGCACCCGATAAAGACTGTATACAATACAATAGATACATGAGTGCCTAGGGCTCAATGCAGTTTCATCAGATACTATAAAATTAATTCCAGACTCCACTGACTGTGAGTCTGAGTGGTCAGAATAGTCAGCCTCTCTTGCTTTGGCTTAATGTAAGAGTTTAAGACATTCTGTAGTTTGGATGAAGCTGGAGAAAGTAGCAACTAGTTGGGCAGAGCAGTATTATTAATTTTCATTCAATCATTCTTTCATTTCTTTATTCATTAAACATTTATTGAGGGTCTTTATGTGTATGGATACAGTGAATGTCATTATTGTATAACGTATTTTAAAATTTATTTTATTATTATTACTATTGTTTTTTGAGGCAGAGTCTCCTATTGACCATGCTGGAGTGTAGTGTCTTGATCATGGTTTACTGTAACATCAAAATTCTGGCTCAAGTGATCCCCTGCTTCAGTCTTTCAAGTGGCTAGGGCTGCAAGATCCACCATTAGGTCTGGCTAATTAAACTTTTTTTTTTTTTCTGGCCTTAAGTGATCCTCCCACCTTGCCCTCCTAAAATTTTGTGATTACAGGCGTGAGCCACCACGTGGCCTTATTTTAAAATTTAGACTAGTAAATACTACAAACATTGTTGTTCACATAAACTTCGTATTGTTACTTTATTTGATCTAACACTTTTTTTTTTTTTTTTTTTTTTTTGAGACAGAGTCTTGCTTTGTCTCCCAGGCTAAGTGCAGTGGCTCAATCTCGGCTCACTGCAACCTCCTCCTCTTGGGTTCAAGTGATTCTCCTGCATCATCCTCCCGAGTAGCTGGGATTACAGGCACATGTCTCCACACCCAGCTAATTTTTGTATTTTTAGTAGAGACAGCGTTTCACCATGTTGGCCAGATGGTCTTGAACTCCTGACCCCAGATGATCCACCTGCCTCAGCCTCCCAAAGTGCTGGGATTACAGGGGTGAGCCGCCACGCCCAGCTGATCTAATGCTTATTTTTGATAAACCCATAAGCATACAATTAGCAAGTGCCTTTTTTGCACTAATACTTTCACCTGTGTAACAAATCCTATTCTTTATGATCACTTTTTTCATCAACATTTTCTTATCTCTTATACATTTTCAGTCTCTCCCATACAACTCTTTTTTTCCCTCTGCATAAAAAGATGTTCAAGTATCTATGAAACAAAAGAAGAATCCTCCTTTGACACTTACCAAATGTTAAAATAGTGCCTAGTATATGTGGGACACAATTCTAAATGTTTTACATACAGTAAGACATAACATCCTTATGAAATAGACATGATAGCCACAATTTATGGGTAAGAACACTGAGGGACAGCAAGGTTAAGTGAATTGTGGTGGATCCCATGGGTGGTGTGGTTGAGCAGGGATCTAGACCTCTGCAACCTGGTTCTGGAGTCTGCTCTTTTACCATTCAAATCCTGAAATCATCTTGACCTTTCTTGGTCACTTTCCATGAAGGAATTGTCCACATGATTGGATTTCACTTCTACCTGTATTAGATACAGTTTGTGTACCCCCCAGGTATCTTTGGCTCCTGCTTCCTCCTAGATCCTCCATTACTGGCTCAATGGAGAGCCTCTACATCTATATTGCCTCCTCACCTCCAGGCTACTGTGGACTCTGGCGAGACAAGGGCTGGGCCTAGGCATGACCTAGGTCATGCTTGTCCAGGAAGGAGTCACAGCTATTCCACAAAGGTCTTGGCTGACTTGATTTACAAAGGCTGCAGCTCCTTCCACCACTCAGGACTCAGATACAGAGCTGTGTGTCACAACTCAGGAGTTAGGGAGAGTTAACAGAAGATGTAGGGTAGAGCAGTTAGAGATCCAGCAGATAAATTCCTCTTTCTTTTCCCCCCATTGGACTGTTCCACATTGTGGGTAGTTCCAAATGGCCTGTCCTGATGCCAAGCAGCTGGCTGTATTTTCTCATGAATTTGTAAGCTGCCCAAAATGCACCTCTTCATATTTGCTTTCCCTCTTGTCTACTTTATGTTCTTTTCTCCCCATCACTCTCTCCACCATGGGATTGTACCTCCCAACGAAGCACTGGCCTTAGGCTCTGTTTTCTAGGGGTCATTAGGGTTTTGCAATGGCTGCAATGGTTTTACTCTGCTGTAATAGACAGATGCCCACTTCACTCAAACTGCTTTCACTGAGTTTACAGGTGATCTCCACATCACTAAATTGAATGAACCTTTTTCAATCCTTATTTTGTTTGAACTCTTCATTGCATTTAACTTTTTTAGCACTTCTTCTCAGTACTTCATGATACATTCTCCTGGTTCTCTTCTCACCTAGTTAATGCAGCCTTTTATATCATTCATGCACTCTATTTCCTTAACCACATTTTAAGTGTTGGACTTAAACAGGATTCTTCCTTTGGCTTTTATTTTTCCACTCCTCATTGGTTATGTCATATGCTCTTCTGCTTGCAACCACCTCTGGTTTGATAGAGTTAAAATCCATTGTTTACCACAGACCTTTCTCCTAAACTTCAGACTCTGGATCTATCCCTATCTGAATATCCTACAAACACATGGCATTTGGCATGTCCAAAAGCAAACTTATACTCCCAAGTCTATTATCAGTATTGGATATCTTTGATTTGTGCTTCAAGATCCACATTCCATGCTGTAAGCATCCAGCTTTGTGCTCTGGAACGTGGACCGGAATGGACTACCACAATGGGCTTCCTTGTTCTCCAGCCTCTGGTTGAATCCAGCCATTTGGCAAACATAAGAAAGACATCCTCCCTGAGGGGTCAACATGAGCTGACTGCATCCCTTGATATAAGTTTACAGCTCTTATTAGTCAGCTCTCTCTGCACAGATATTCTGAATTCCTTTCATCAATGTGATATTGATTCTATCACATTATAATGTAATTATTACCTTCTCTGCCTGTCCCATAAAATTTTTGTGAACAGAAACCTCATCATATTCATTATCCTACCTTAATTCCTTAAAAATGTTAGCATATTTTCAGTAAGTATTTATGAATTAAATATGTGCTCAAATAAATGCCAAATGGAAAGGGGATGTAGAACAATAGTATTTCCCCCTACCTCCTATTAACTGATGGTTTCTTTGGACAGTGAACACCAGCATATGGAAACAATTAATAATTAAGAGTTAATAAGAAGCTGATTTCTTCAACACTTCAAGAAATTGACTTCTTGGCTATAGAGCCTTCTATGTTATCAGGGGTCAGCAGGATTTTATAACCTAATTTAAAAAAAAACACACTAAATATTGGACTTAGTCTCCAAACCAGCTTGCAAATAAGATATGCAAGAACAAAACTCAGAACAAAAGTCTCCAAAAAAAGAAACAACAGCGAAAAGCAATAAAACAAACCATAATCAACATGTTCTCTTTTCAGTGCCTTGCACTGGTACTTAGAAATAAGTGAAATTGACATTTTTTGGTATTCATCCTAAGCAAGGAGATGACTGGCTATTTCCAAGGTTGACTTAAATGTCAGTCAGAGTTCTCTCTGCAGGCATTGAACTAGCCTGACCTACTGCTTTGGTTTTAAAATATTATGGAAATGGGGGTGTGAGGCTGTGTGTGTGTGTGTGTGTGTGTGTGTGTGTGTGTGTGTGTGTATGTGTTTAGGGCTGGGCAGAGGAAAACTGCACACCCCATTCTAGAATTATCAAGATTAAAAGTAGAAATCCCACCAAGGCAGATAGTTTTTGTGTTTTAGTGTATTGCAAATTATCTTGTTACTTAAAACCCAATTAACACTAGCTTTGTGATATAGCTTCAGTACATATCGTTTTCTACAAAGTGCCAAAGATTTGCTCCTATTGCTATGCTTGGAGAGTGCTGATTTTAGGAAACAATAACTCCTCAAAACTGTCACTGATACATTCATTAGGATACGCAAGTATGTCACACAAACAGAATCACTATATTTTTAACCTACAATTTTGTGCCTCTAAAGCCACCAGGCTTTCCTACTTAGAACTGCAGTTTGTGATAGCCTATCAGTGAGGTAAGAGATATAAATATACTGAAAACAAATGAGGTAACACTCATTTTATTAATTTTTGATGCAGTGTAGAATACAGTATGAACCAACATTTGTATTAATATTTATGAACTATCAGCCATGTTCGTGTCTGCCTTAGACTTCTTCCAACTTTTCCAGCCATAGATTCCTCACACTGCCTCTAGTTTACTGGAATGCTTTCTACGTGTCTGTGTATACAGCTTCTGGCCATACCATCACAGTATACACATCAACTTTATACTGGATGATCGCACAAATGTAATTTCCAAAAGACTTGAGTCCTCCTTTAAGATATTTTCTCAGAATGACTGTTTGACAGAGATTGTTTGTACAAATTCTGGTCTTCTGAGCTTTGTGATCATTAAGATTAAAGTCAGGGAAACTGAGATGGGGGTAATTACTAGCACTTGGGGACACAGTAGATCAGTATATAGGTATGAAAATACTTTTCAGATGAGTTTAAACTTGAACTACTTATTTATTTATTTTTGAGACAGTTTCGCTTTGTAGCCCAGGCTGGAGTACAGGGGCGTGAACTCAGCTCACTCCAAACTGCACCTCCCAGATTCAAGCAATTCTCTTGCTTCAGCCTCAAAGTAGCTGGGACTACAGATATGTACCACCACATCTGGGTAAACTTTTTAGTATTTTTAGTAGAGATGGGGTTTCATCATGTTGGTCAGGGTGATCTCGAACTCCTGACCTCAAATGAATTGCCCACCTTGGACTTCCAAAGTGCTGGGATTACACTGTGTCCAGCCTTAAACTTGAACTATTTAAAACGTAGACTGAGTGTATAATCAACTGGTTCATGAAAAAGCTATCTAATTCATGCAATGCCAAACATTTTTTGTATTTACACAAAAATATGTACTGAGCATTTTATGATAGGAGTTATCCATTCGTTTATTGAATTTGTCATATAAACTATAACATATGTAATTATATATTCATTGAATATATTATTGAATATGCTAAATATATCTGCTGCCAGGTGTTAATGAACTGAATGTTTGTGCTGCCCCCACCCCAAATTCATATGTTGAAATCTAATCCCTTATGTGATGGTATTTAATGTGGAGGAAGGTCCTCTGGGGGTGATTAGGTCATGAGAGTGGAGCCCTCATGAATGGGATTAGTGCCCTTATTAGGAAAGGCCAAAGAGCAGGTTTGCTTGCTTTTCATCATGTGAGGGTATAAGGAGAAGTTGGCAGTCTTTAACCTGAAAGAGGCCCTCACCAGAACCTGACCATACTAGCACCCTGATCTTGGACTTCCAGCCTCTAGAACTGTGAGAAATAAATTTCTGTTGTTTATAAGCCATCCAGTCTATGGTAATTTGGTATAGCAGCCCAAACTAAGACACGAGGCGTAAGCCTAGGTGCTGGAGAAGCAATAATAAAAAAGACAGACTTAATTTATTTACTCAAAAAACTGACATACAAGTTGAAGGTATAATAATAGAAACAAACAATGAATATATACAGGTTCTCTCCTGGAAAAAATGGCATGGCACAAATAGGGAGAAATGTATGGGGAAATGTTATAGAAAGCAATGGGTGGGGTTGTAGGCAGAGTAATAAGATAAGGTAGATATAAAAATTGTTGAACAAAATTAAACTGGAATTTTAATTGTGATTTTTGGAATTTAGTTTGGAGAACACCAAATAAGTGTGCTGAAAATGCCCAGAGTCCACAGACTTACATAGTCTTTGGTAATTTGTCACAAATAAGAACACATGTGTTTCTGTTTGATAGGAGGAGTCAAGGATAGCTCAAAATTCATTTGTGGTATGAGTTCAGCATCTTAAGATGCTTGAGGGGCAGCCAGTTGATGCAGTAATTTTTTTGAGGTAGAAAAGAAAGGAGGAGTAGGTACAGTGGGAACACTTTGAGTGGTATGAGTTCAAGCAAGGTTGACTGTGAGCTCTCCTATAGAGCCCAATGTAGAGCTTTCCTGGTTCCATCAGTTTTATAAGGTATTCTTGACTTGGAGGAAGACTAAAGCCAGAAGCTTAATTTGTTTTATTGCATATGAAAATATAGAGGTCTGTTCTTATTCATTTAAGGAGCAAATCATTTGAAAAAAAAAGTTCTTCTATATTTATTATTTAGATTTCTCGATTCATTTTGATTTAATTTTTTCTACAGTTATAGTTTCTAGTGCTTTGCCTCAAACTAATCAAGGTTAATGACAATTTGGTCAGATATGATGCCACACATTATTAGATTTTATCACAGAAGATGGCATTGACAATGATTATGAGAAGAATGCTGGAGGGACTGATCAAGATGAAATTTGAGACCTGCAATTACAATAAAAATTTTCCTTTGTACTTGCAGCTCCTTCCTCAAGTATGCTTACTATTTGTTCTTTTGCCATGTTGACTTGAAACCTTGGCTCAAAAAGATTCATACTACCAAGGCCTGGGTATCCAGGATGTCTTCCTAGATGTTATTTTCTCAGTGATTCTTTAGAGCATTTCTTCTACCTCATCTACTTCAGCCTCCTCACTATTCAACCATGTTTAGGTGTCTTGTTAGCATCTATTTTCTACATACATTCATCTTGATGGAATTGGGTTGTGATAAGTGGTACTTCTATCTGTGTAGACTGGCTACCTTCCAGGACCATACTGTTGATGATTCATTCATGCCATTCAGTGTGAAGAATGTGACAACTTTCCATCAAACACATTGCAGATTCAATAGTGCCAAGGATAACAGATCCCAACTGCAGAGCATCATTTTGGCACGTATATGGAGCGTGTGTGGGAAGGCAGAAGAGGAACTCTAGAGGGCAGGGTATATAATATCTTTTATAAGACAGTACAAAAATAATTTTAAAATAACTCCTAATATATTTGATGACTAATGGTCCACTTTGTTGTGAAATTGCAGATCCATATTTCACTTTCAGGAATAGACATGCTATTTCCTTTCAGCTATAGACAAAGCCTCTTTCAGGTAAGACAGTATTTTACCTTACAATCATACAACGTCAAGCCAGACTCATTGTTCTAAAGGAACTGAATCTTCTGCCACTTCAACAACCTCTAAGTGCTGACTGTTAACTCATTTTTCTTTTCATCTGATGTGACTGTGACAAGAAACAAATTCACAGAAGTGAAATTACCTGTGATAGTGGTCTGCTGGATAGATGACCTTGGAAAAATTAATACAATAAGTGAGTAGCAGTTGTCACTATAATCAGATCTGTGCCAGAGTTGCAATTAGAACCATGGACATTAGTCTATTGCTAATTCATAGTATTCCAGACACAAAAATTGCTTCAAGGAGTACTTGTTAGATTTGTTGTTGTTGTCAATGTTTTGTTTGTTAATATCTGTGAGACATATGGTTTCAGTACTTTTAAAATTTTAATCAGCTTAACCAAGAAGTGTGTGTGTGTGTGTTTAGTGCATAATGTGATTCCAATAAGGCTTAACGTGGAGGAATCTTTTCTAGGAACAAGTACATGGCTGCTTTGACATTTATGTCTGCTTGGTTTTGGAATGCTTGTTGTAATTTTTCCAAGGCAATATATTTAACTTTCTAATGTTATTTTTGTAAAAAACAGTGAGTTTTTCTTTCTAACCCTCTGCCTTCTCCACATCATAATTTTGCCAAATTCCCTTTGTCTGTATTTTCCAATCTCCTTACTCTCATAGTAGGTAATATTCATCTCATCTCTTTCTTTAGCCTCTATGTAATTATGTTTGCTTTACTTATCATTTATATACCACATTTTCTTTTCCCAATTCTCTTTTTGTTGCTGTTTCTTTAAAATATTAGTTCAGGCTCTGCTATACTGAACAGAATGAGCCCAGGAATTTCGGTTCAATCAATTCAATCAAATAACCATCCAGTTAGATGATTATTTTCACTGAATTGATAAGTTGACTAAATTTACTTAATTGGTTGACAGTTGGGCTATATGCCTTTGGGTTGTCTTGTATAATGCATTTGTTGCTTCACTCATTCGTCCATTTGGCCTGTCATTCAGTGCACATTCCATGTATCAAGAACACCAAGCTAAGTATCACATGCCTTTGTGTTTGAAGAATTTAAACTCTAATGGCATATTGATTTGACTGATAAGCTTTTATTTGCTAATCATAGTAGTAATAATAATAATAGCTAACATTTCTTGACCATTATTTTTGTGTCAGGCATAGTATTAAGTGTACATTTTATCATTTGATATTTATAGCAAGTTTATAAGACATGAATTACTTGGCTCTATTTTAAGATCAGAGACTTGATGTTTGGAGACATTTAGTAACTCATGCTAAGTCACACAGCTAAAAAGTGGTAGAGCCAGGAGTTCAAATTAGACAGCCCGAATACTGGAACCTCATCTGTAGTCACTATGACCACAAGCTTAGGGGGATAACCAGGGGAGACTATATGTAATTTTCTTTCAAAGAACCTAGCCATTTAAAGCCACAATATGCACGTTGATCTTGACAAAGGAGAACTGGATCCATAGGGTAATGAATCTGGGGATAGGTGTTTTTAAATGATATTTTTAATATGTGATTAGAAGTAGGTACATAGTTAATAATATAACTCTTTTCCCTTCTAATTTTACATACCTCTACCTTTAAATTGTACTGTAACTAATGTTTTAGAGACATAACATTTATTTTCAGTGTGAAAATAAAATATTTAATGCTGACATATTCAGAGATCAGGCAGGAATAAAAATTTAATTTCCAGGAAAATGACATGGTTTATTGGAAAAATTTCTTAAGTATATTTATTACAGCTAGATATTCCATAACCACAGTTTTTCTTTTCCTTTACTAATTTTTTCTTTGAATCCCTAGAATGATATTGTAACATTCAAAAAACTCCTGCTATTTTTGCTTGCTAACAATATGTGTTTATATGTGAATATGTACACGTAATGCATTAATAAAGGCTAAAGAACCACATTTTGGATTTGCTCTTCTCTTGGAAGGTCTTAAATGAAGTTTATTTATTTATTTAATTTGAAGAAAGCACAAAGTTGGAGTTCAGATTATTCATAGAGATCTGAAGGAGAGATTTTGCCATTGGTGATTGTATGTGTCTTTTTAAAACGATACACATACATACTCTAAATTGCTGTTTTACTTAGAATGCACATTGCTTGAAGAGCTGAACATTTTCTGATCTTTTGGTATATAGGTAAGATAGGATGTCTGTGAATTTGACCTCTTTGATCTGTGTAGTTCCAAAATGATCTTATAGTTTTGTATTTTTATAGCCTTATCACAGAGAAAAGAGCCTAGATTTGGTTAATGTATTCTTTTTTAGTTTTCTTATCTACAGCATTTTCCTTCAGCATTATGAGGGTCTTAATTAAACTATTAAATGCTTTTTATATCATTATTTATAATACGGAAAATTATTCCAACTGTCTTGTACAATATTTGGAAAAACAACCATCCAACTTTGTACTAAGAGTTGAGTCAAGCCCAAGCTCTGCAATCAGTCAACAAATATTTTAGTGAATATATACTTTTTACCAGCAAGTCAAAGAACAGAAAAAGTTTTTAGAAAGGTTTCAAGTTCTCAGAGAGAATGGAGCATCAGTGCCCCAGAGAGATGGGCATCAGTGTAGTTATGGAGATGAGTATACATCTAGAATGATTAGGAAGATGTACTCTCTCTGAAATCTTTGGGCTAGCAACTCAGACTTCTAATGCCTCAGTTTGCTAACCTATGAAATGAGGTTGATAATTTTACCACGCTGAGAAGCCATGAGAATTAAATGATATATTTTAAAAACTCTTCTGAGTCAAAGTACATGCATAATTCTTCTTCCTTTACTAGATAAGGTGGAATACCACTGTCACATTACCCTCTTAGTAGCTTTGGTGCCTAACACAGTTTCTGACACAAGCCGGGCACTAAATATACGTTTAGTGAATGAATGACTGTTCCCAGATGATGTAGTACAGACTATTTTTGCTTTTGTTTTATTTTATTTTATTTTATTTTATTTTATTTTATTTTATTTTAAGACAGTCTTGCCCTGTTTCCCAGGCTAGAGTGCAGTGGCATGATCTCGGCTCACTGCAACCTCCGCCTCCAGGGTTCAAGCAATTCTCCTGCCTCAGCATACCGAGTAGCTGAGACTACAAGTTTATGCCACTACGTCCGGCTAATTTTTGTATTTTCGGTAGAGACTGGGTTTCACCATGTTGGCCAGGCTGGTCTTGAACTCCTGACCTCAGGTGATCCACCCGCCTTGGCCTCCCAAAGTGCTGAGATTGTAGGCGTGAGCCACCACGCGTGGCCTATTCTTGCGTTTTTGTTTTTTTTGTTTTTGTTTTTGTTTTTTTTTTTGAGACTGAGTCTTGCCCTGTCGCCCAGGCTGGAATGCAGTGGTACCATCCCGGCTCTCTGCAAGCTCTGCCTCCCACGTTCACGCCATTCTCCTGCCTTAGCCTCGCAAGTAGCTGGGACTACAGGCACCCGCCACCATGCCCGGCTAATTTTTTGTATTTTTAGTAGAGACGGGATTTCTGCCCACCTCCGCCTCTCAAAAGCGCTGGGATTACAGGCGTGAGCCACCGCGTCCGGCCTATTCTTGCTTTTAGAATTAAGAAAAAAATCCAAGATGCATGAGCCTGAAGCATACAGGGAAATGTTCAGGGAAATATCTGTTGTTGAGTTTGGATTCAATTTGTGACTTGAGGTAATGCAATATTTAAATAGAAGTGAAACAGGAAAGGAATTCCAAGAGAAACGGGTATTATAAACACAGGCACAGAGATGGGAAGAGAATCAGAGCATTCTAAGAAGTCGTAGGTTGCATCCATATGCAACAAAAACTTTTTGATAAAATAACCAATTTTAGAATTATCCTTAATTTTTTAAATTTTAATCCTTAATTTTAAAAATTAAGGTATAATTCTAATATTGGTTATTTTATCAATACTTTCTTATCAGTATTTTTTTTATCAATAATTTTATATGTCAAGTAAAGACCAAAGCCTCAGGTTTGGTAAGGGGTCAAACTTGGCATGATCTATTAATATGATGATCATTGATGGACTTTAATCTTATATGCATATACATTTTATATAAAATGTGAAATCATTGTTGTCAGAAGGGTTCTTGCATAAATTTTTTCTTAATTCTTAGTAGAAATTCATTGTGAGATATTTGGTAATGCTTTTTTTTGAGAAAAGTAAAAACTTAGATGTAGAAAGATCACATCATTTTGCTCTATTATTATAATACCATACACTTCATGCATGTTATAGTTTTCAAAGCATTTTTACTATATTATCTCATGGAGGAGAAGAAAGTTTACTAGATAGAAGCTGAAAACTGCTAGAACAATCATACAAGAGAATGAAATAAAGCATATCCAAATTGGAAAGGTAGATGTCAAATTATCCTTGTTTGTAGATGATATTATCTTATATTTGAAAAAAAATCTAAAGCCTCCACCAAAAGAATTATTAGAACTGCTAAACAAAATCAATAAAGTTGCAGGATACAACATCAACATACAAAAATTGTTGGCATTTCTATATGCCAAAATGAATAATCTGAAAAACAAATCAAGAAAATAATACCATTTACAATAGCTACAAATAAAATAAAATGCCTAAGAATAAACCTAACGAAGGAAGTGAAAGATTTCTTTGATGAAAACTATAAAACACTGATGCAAGGATTTGAAGAGGACATAAAAAGTGGAAAGATAATCCATGTTCATGGATTGGAAGAATCAATATTGTTAAAATGTCTTTACTACCCAAAGCAATCTACAGATTAAATGCAATTCTTATCAAAATACCAATGACACTCTTCAAAGAAATAGAAAAAAAATCCTAAAATTTATTTGGAACCACAGAAGACTCAGAATAGCCAAAGCCATCCTGAGCAAAAACAAATAAACAAAACAAAACAAAACTGGAGGGATCACAGTTTCTTACTTCAATTACAATACAGAGTGATTGCAACCAAAACACCATGTACTGGCATAAAAATAGACACACAGACCAAAGGAAAGATTAGAGAACCTAGAAATTAATGTATGTATCTATAGTGAACTCCTTTTTAACAAAGGTGCCAAGAACATACAATGGGGAAAGGACAGTCTCCTCGAAAAATGGTGCTGAAAAAACTGGATATCCACATGCAGAAGAATTAAAATAGGCCCCCTATCTCTTTCCATATACAAAAATCAAGTCAAAATAGAGTAAGATATAAATCTAAGACCTCAAACTATGAAACTACTAAAAATAAATTGGGGAAACTCTCCAGGATATTGAATTGAACAAAAGTTTCTTGAGTAATCCCCTACAAGCACAGGCGGTCAAAACAAAAATGGAGAAATGGACAGCTTATGCACAGCATAGGAAACAATCAACAAAGTGAAGAGGCAACCCACAGGAGAAGATATTTGCAAACTATCCATTTGAAATAGGATTCGTAACCAGAATACATAGGCAACTCAAACAACTCAGTAGGAAAAATAAAATAATCTGATTAAAAAATGGACAAAGATTTGAATAGATATTTCTCAAAAGATGACTTATAAATGGCGATCACATCTATGAAAAGGTGCTGAACATCACTGATCATCAGAGAAATGCAAGTCAAAACTGCAATGAGATATCATCTCACCCCAATTAAAATAGCTTTTATCCCCAAACCAGGAAATAAGTTGTTGAGGATGTGGAGAAAAAGGAACACTTGTACGCTGTTCTTGGGAATGTAAATTAGTACAACCACTATGGAGAGCAGTCTGGAGATTCCTCAAAAATCTAAAAATAGAACTACCATATGATTTGGAAATTCCACTGCTAGATAAATACCCGAAAGGAAGGCAATCAGGATATCAAAGAGATACCTGCACTCCCATGTTTATTTCAGTACTATTCACAATAGTTAAAATGTGGCAGCAACAAAATGTCTATTAACAGATGAATGGATAAAGAAAATGTGGTCAGATACACAATGGAGTACTATTCAGCCATAAAAAGAATGAGATCCTGTCATCTGCAATAACGTGGATGGAACTAGAGAATATTATGTTAAGTGAAATAAGCCAGGCAAAGAAAAACAAACTTGGGATGTTCTCACTTATCTGTGGGAACTAAAAAATAAAACAGTTGAATGATGGTTATCAGAGTCTGGGAAGGAAAGTGGGGTAGATGGGGAGTGGGAATGGTCAATGGGCATAAAAATATAGTTAGATAGAATGAATCAAATCTAGTATTTGATAGCACAAAAGGGTGTTTGCAGTAAAAAAAAAAGTATTATACATTTAAAAATAATGATAAAAGTATAATTAGAATGTTTGTAACACATAGAAATTATAAATGCTTGAGGTAATGTATATCCCATTTATCATGATGAGATTATTACACATTTTATGCCTGTATGAAAACATCTCATGTACCCCATAAATATATATACCTACTATGTATCCATTAAAGAAAAAGAAATTGAGAATGATAACTTAACCTTGATTCTGTTTATTAAAATACTATCTTTGAATAAACCTGAGTAAATCTCCTGTTTTCTGAGCCTTTCTCATTTATGAAATGAAGTTTGAATAGATCATAACATAGGGGTTTTTTTTGGTTGCAAAATACTTCTAAAAATCCCTCTTAATGTAACCTGTACAATAAGTCAAACAGATAGATATCTTCTCCTACTTTGAAAATAAGAAGTCTCCGGACTGGAGAGTTTGTCACTTAATTAGAAAGTGATGGAGCCAGGCCTAGAACACTAGAAATCTGACTCTGAATGTTTTGCTATTATAGAAGGCATTTCATAAAATTTGCATTCTTAAATCTGATTTGGCTAATCTGTTAAAATTTCCCCTAAATACTTTAATATGTACAACTTAAATGTCACCAATATTTTTCAACAAAACAATTGAAAAGCTGTATGTTTACTCATATGATTTGCCAGTTGCTCCATAATGAACAAAAGGTGATTATATATGGAGATTTTGTGCTTTGTCTTGGATAACAACCACATTGAAGCAGTGATAACTAAAGTAATATGATGAGGCAATAAGAACTAAAGTTGAAAACTTGCCCTTTGTCTCTGAAACAGTGTTAATCTCTTTTACTGTACTCCAGCAAATAAAACAAGAAGAGAGTAAAGAAATACGTTAGTGTTGATAAGGATAAACATTAGACTAAATGCATCTAGGAGCAATGACATTTTCTACTTCCCAGCTTACACATACCTACCCTCTAGCATTTTCTACAGCAGAGAGAGATCTTGATTTTTGTTTATACTTCCTGAGGTCTGTTATTTTGATCTTGTTCTTAATTTTTAATTTTAATTTAATTTAATTTTAAGTTCTGGGAAGCGTGTGCAAGAAGTGCAGGTTTCTTACACAGGTAAATGCGTGCCATGGTGGTTTACTGCACCTATCAACCCATCACCTAGGTATTAAGCCCAGCATGCTTTAGCTATTTTTCCTGATGCTCTACCTCCCCTCGTAACACCCTCACCTGCCGACGGGCCCCAGTATGTATTGTTCCCTTTTCTTTCTTTTTTTTTTTTTTTACTTTAAGTTCTGGGATACATATGCAGAATGTGCAGGTTTGTTACATAGATATACATGTGCCATGATGGTATGCTGCACCCATCAACCCGTCATCTACATTAGGTATTTCTCCTAATGCTATCCCTCCCCTAGCCCCCGACACCCTGATGGGCCCTGTTGTGTGATATTCCCCTCCCCGTGTCCATGTGTTCTCATTGTTCAACTCCCATGTATGAGTAAGAACATGCAGTGTTTGGTTTTCTGTTCCTGTGTTAGTGTGCTAAGAATGATGGTTTCCAGCTTCATCCATGTCCCTGCAAAGGACATGAACTCATCCTTTTTTGTGGCTGCATAGTATTCTATGGTGTGTATGTGCCACATTTTCTTTATCCAGTCTGTCATTGATGGACGTTTGAGTTGGTTCCAACTCTTTGCTATTGTGAATAGTGCTGCAATAAACATGAGTGTGCATGTGCCTTTATTGCAGAATGATTTATAATCCTTTGTGAATATACCCAGTAATGGCATTGCTGGGTCAAATGGTATTCCTGGTTCTAGATCCTTGAGGAATCGCCACACTGTCATCCACAATGGTTGAACTAATTTACACTCCCACCAACAGTGTAAAAGCATTCCTATTTCATCACATCCTCTCAAGCATCTGTTGTTTCCTGACTTTTAAATGATTGCCATTCTAACTGATGTGAGATAGTATCTCATTGTGGCTGATTTGCATGTCCCTAGTGACCAGTGATAATGAGCTTGTTTTTTGTATTTTTGTTGGCTGCGTAAATGTCTTCTTTTGAGAAGTGTCTGTTCATGTCCTTCACTTACTTTTTGATGGGATTGTTTTTCCCTTGTGAATTTGTTGAAGTTCCTTGTAGATTCTGGATATTAGCCCTTTTTCAAATAGATAGATTGTAAAAATTTTCTCTCATTCTCAAGGTTGCCTATTCACTCTGATGATACTTTCTTTTGCTATGCAGAAGCTCTTTAGTTTAATTAGATCCCATTTGTCAATTTTGGTTTTTGATGCCATTGCTTTTGGTGTTTTAGTCATAAAGTCTTTGCCCATGCCTATGTCCTGAATGATATTGCCTAGCTTTTCTTCTAGGGTTTTTGTTATGGCTGTAGGTCTTAAGTTTAAGTCTTTAATCCATCTTGAGTTAATTTTTTGTATAAGGTCTAAAGAAGGGATCCAGGTTCAATTTTCTGCACATGGCTAGCCAGTTTTCCTGACACCATTTACTAAATAGGGAATCCTTTCCCCATTGCTTGTTTTTATCAGGTTTGTCAAAGATCAGATGGTTGTAGATGTGTGGCGTTATTTCTGAGGCCTCTGTTCTGTTCCATTGGTCTATATATCTGTTTTGGTACCAGTACTATGCTGTTTTGGTTACTGTAGCTCTTTAGTATAGTTTGAAGTCAGGTAGCATGATGCCTACAGCTTTGTTCTTTTTGCTAGGATTGTCTTGGCTATATGGACTCTTTTTTGATTCCATATGAAATTTAAAGTAGTTTGTTCTAATTCTGCAAAGAACGTCAATGGTAGCTTGATGGGGATAGCATTGAATCTATAAATTACTTTGGGCAGTATGGCCATTTTCACAATATTAATTCTTTCTACCCATGAGCTTGGAATGTTTTTCCATTTGTTCATGCCCTTTCTTATTTCCTTGAGCAGTGGTTTGTAGTTCTTCTTGAAGAGGTCCTTCACATCCCTTGTAAGTTGTATTCCTAGGTATTTTATTCTCTTTGTAGCAATTGTGAATGGGAGTTCACTCATAATTTGGCTCTCTGTTTGTCTGTTATTGGTGTCTAGGGATGCTGATTTTTGCACATTGGTTTTGTATCCTGAGACTTTGCTGAAGTTACTTATCAGCTTAAAGAGATTTTGGGCTGAGACGATGGGGTTTTCCAAATATAAAATCACGTCATCTGCAAACAGAAACAATTTGATTTCCTCTCTTCCTATTTGAATGCCATTTATTTCTTTCTCTTGCCTGATTGGCCTGGCCAGAACTTCGAATACTATGTTAAATAGGAGTGGTGAGAGAAGGCATCCTTGTCTTGTGCCAGTTTGCCAGTTTTCAAAGGGAATGCTTCCAGGTTCTTCCTATTCAGTATGATATTGGCTGTGGGTTTGACATAAATATCTCTCATTATTTTGAGATATATTTCATCAATACCTAGTTTATTGAGAGTTTTTAGCATAAAGGGTGTTGAATTTTATCAAGGGCCTTTTCTGCACCTGTTGAGATAATCATGTGGTTTTTGTCATTGGTTCTGTTTATGTGATGGATTATGTTTATCAATTTGTGTATGTTGAACCAGCCTTGCATCCCAGGGATGAAGCTGACTTGATCGTAGTGGATAAGCTTTTTAATGTGCTGCTAGATTTGGTTTGCCAGTATTTTATTGAGGATTTTTGCATTGATGTTCATCAGGGATATTGGCCTGAAATATTCTTTTTTTGTTGTATCTCTGCCATGTTTTGGTATTAGGATGATTCTGGCCTCAAACTGGGTCAGGGAAAAGTCCCTCTCTTTCTATTGTTTGGAATAGTTTCAGAAGGAATGTTACCCGCTTCTCTTTGTACCGCTGGTAGAATTTAACTGTGAATCTGTCTGGTCCTGGGCTTTTTTTGGTTGGTAGGCTATTAATTACTGCCTCAATTTCAGAACGTGTCATTGGTCTATTCAGGGATTCAACTTCTTCCTGGTTTAGTCTTGGGAGGGTATATGTGTCCAGGAATTTATCCATTTCTTCTAGATTTTCTAATTTATTTGCATAGTATTTTATGATGGTAGTTTGTATTTCTGTGGGATCAGTGGTGATACTTCCTTTATCATTTTTTATTCTGTCTATTTGATTCTTCTCTCTTTTCTTCTTTATTAGTCTGGCTAGTGGTCTATCTATTGTGTTAATCTTTTCCAAAAAACCAGCTCCTGGATTGATTGATTTTTTTAAAGGGTTTTTCATGTCTCTATCTCCTTCAGTTCTGCTCTGATCTTAGTTATTTCTTGTCTTCTGCTAGCTTTTGAATTTGTTTGCTCTTGCTTCTCTAGTTCTTTTAATTGTGATGCTAGTGTGTCAATTTTAGATCTTTCCCACTTTCTTCTGTGGGCATTTAGTGGTATAAATTTCCCTCTGAACACTGCTTTAGCTGTATCCCAGAGATTCTGGTACCTTGTGTCTTTGTTCTCAGAGGTTTCAAATAACTTATTTATTTCTGCCTTAATTTCTTTATTTACCCAGTAGTCATTCAGAAGCAGGTTGTTCAGTTTCCATGTACTTGTGTGGTTTTGAATCAGTTTCTTAATGCTGAGTTCTAATTTGATTGCATTGTGGTCTGAGAGACAGTTTGTTATGATTTCCATTCTTTTGCATTTGCTGAAGAGTGTTTTATTTCCAATTATGTTGTCAACTTTAGAATAACTGCAATGTGGTGCTGAGAATAATATATATTCTGTCGATTTGGGGTGGAAAGTTCTGTAGATGTCTATTAGGCCCACTCGGCCCAGAGCTGAGTTCAAGTCCTAAATATCCTTGTTAATTTTTTGTCTTGCTGATCTGTCTAATATTGACATTGGGGTGTTTAAAGTCTCCCACTATTATTGTGTGATAGTCTAATTCTCTTTGTAGGTCTCTAAGAGCTTGCTTTATGAATCTGGGTGCTCCTGTATTGGGTGCATATGTATTTAGGGTAGTTAGCTCTTCTTGTTTCATTGATCCCCTTACCATTACATAAGGCCCTTCTTTGTCTTTTTTGATCTTTGTTGGTTTAAAGTCTGTTTTATCAGAGACTAGGATTGCAACCTCTGCTTTTCTTTGCTTTCAATTTGATTGGTAAATATTCCTCCATCCCTTTATTTTGAGCCTATGTGTGTCTTTGCACGTGAGATTTGTCTCCTGAATACAGCACACCGATGGGTCTTGACTCTATCCAATTCGCCAGTCTGTGGCTTTTAATAGGGGTATTTAGCCCATTTACATTTAAGGTCAATATTGTTATATGTGAATTTGATCCTGTCATTATGATGCTACCTGGTTATTTTGACCATTAGTTTATGCAGTTTCTTCATAGTGTTGTTGGTCTGTAGAATTTGTTATGTTTTTGCAGTGACTGGTACCAGTTTTTCCTTTCCATATTTAGTGCTTCCTTTAGGAGCTCTTGTAAGGCAAGCCTGGTGGTGATAAAATCTCTCAGTGTTTGCTATTCTGTAAAGGATTTTATTTTTCCTCCACTTCTGAAGCTTAGTTTGGCTGGATATGAAATTCTAGGTTGAAAATTCTTTTCTTTAAGAATGTTGAATATTGGCCCCCACTCTCTTCTGGTTTGAAGGGTTTTTTGCAGAGAGATCTGCTGTTAGTCTGTTGGGCTTCCCTT
The DNA here is from genome assembly GCF_049350105.2 of Macaca mulatta. NCBI lineage: Eukaryota > Metazoa > Chordata > Mammalia > Primates > Cercopithecidae > Macaca > Macaca mulatta. The sequence continues at coordinate 68,407,823 of NC_133417.1, read as the reverse complement.
TATGGGTAACCCGACCTTTCTCTCTGGCTGCCCTTAAAAATTTTTCCTTCATTTCAATCTTGGTGAATCTGACAATTATGTGTCTTGGGGTTGCTCTTCTTGAGGAGTATCTTTGTGGTGTTATCTGTATTTCCTGAATTTTAATGTTGGTCTCTTTTGCTAGGTAGGGAAGTTCTCCTGGATAATATCCTGAAGAGTGGTTCCATTCTTCTCATCACTTTCAGGCACACCAATCAAATGTAGGCTTGGTGTTTTTACATAGTCCCATATTTCTTGAAAGCTTTGTTCATTCCTTTTCATTCTTTTTTCTCTGATCTTGTCTTCACACTTTATTTCATTAAGTTGATCCTCAATCTCTGACATCCTTTTTTTCACTTGATCAACTTGGCTATTGATACTTGTGTATGCTTCACGAAGTTCTCATGCTGTGTTTTTGAGCTCCATCAGGTCATTTATATTCTTCTCTAAACTGGTTATTCTAGTTAGCAATTCCCCTAGCCTTTTTTTCAAGATTCTTAGCTTCCTTGGATTGGGTTAGAACATGCTCCTTTAGCTTGGAGGAGTTTGCTGTTATCTACCTTTTGAAGCCTACTTCTGTCAATTTGTCAAACTCATTCTTCATCCAGTTTTGTTCCCTTGCTGGCAAGGAGATGTGATTTTTTTGGAGGAGAATAGGCATTCTGGTTTTTGGAATATTCAGCCTTTTTGTCCTGGTTTTTCCTTATGTTCTTGGATTTATCTACCTTTGGTCTTTGACGTTGGTGACCTTTGGATGGGGTTTCTGTGTGGATGTCCTTTTTGTTGATGTTGATTTAATTCCTTTCTGTTTGTTAGTTTTCATTCTAACAGTCAGGCCCCTCAGCTGCAGGTCTGTTGGAGTTTGCTGGAGATCTACTCCAGACCTTCTTTGCCTGGGTATCACCAGTGGAGGCTGCAGAACACCTGCTGCCTGTTCCTTCCTCTGGAAGCTTCATCCCAGAGGGGCACCAGCTAGATGCCAGCCAGAGCTCTCCTGTATGAGGTATCTGTCAACCCCTGCTGGGAGGTGTCTCCCAGTCAGGAGGCATGGGGGTCAGGGACCCACTTGAGGAGGCAGTCTATCCCTTAGCAGACCTTGAACGCTGTGCTGGGAAATCCACTGTTCTTTTCAGAGCTGGCAGGCAGGAATGTTTAAGTCTGCTGAAGCTGCACCCACAGCTGCCCTTTCCACCAGTTGCTCTGTCCCAGGGAGATGGGAGTTTGATCTATTAGCCCCTGACTGGGGCTGCTGCCTTTCTTTCTGAGATGCCCTGCCCAGAGAGGAGGAATCTAGAGAGGCAGTCTGGCTACAGTGGCTTTTCCGAGCTACGGTGGACTTCACCCAGTTTGAACTTCCTCGTGCCTTTTCACACTGTGAGGGGAAAACTGCCTACTCAAGGCTAAGTAATGCCAGACACCCCTCCCCCTGCCAAGCTTGAACATCCCAGGTTGATCTCAGACTGCTGTGCTGGCAATGAGAGTTTCAAGCCAGTGGATCTTAGCTTGCTGGGCTCCGTTAGGATGGGATCCACTAAGCTAGACCACTTGGTTCCCTGGCTTCAGCCCCCTTTCCAGGGAAGTGAATGGTTCTGTCTCACTGATGTTCCAGCTCCCACTGCCACTGGGGTATGAAAAAAAAAAAAAAAAACTCCTGCAGCTAGCTCAGTGTCTGCCCAAATAGCTGCCAAGTTTTGTGTTTGAAACCCAGGGCACTGATGTTGTAGGCACCCAAGGGAATCTCCTGGTCTGCCAGTTGTGAAGCCCATGGGAAAAGCATAGTATCTGGGCTGGAATACTGTTCCTCACAGCACAGTCCTTCACAGCTTCCCTTGACTAGGGGAGGGAGTTCCCTGACCCCTTGTGCTTCCTGAGTGAGGTGATGCCCCACCCTGCTTTGGCTCGCCCTTTGTGGGTTGCACCTACTCTCTAGCCAGTCCCAGTGAGACGAATGGGGTACCTCAGTTGGAAATGCAGAAATCACTTGCCTTCTTCATTGATCTTGCTGGGAGCTGTAGACCAGAGCTGTTCCTATTCAGCGATCTTGCCAGTTGATCTGTTGTTCCCTTTTCTGTGTCCATGTGTTCTCATTGTTCAGCTCCCACTTATAAGTGAGAATGTGCAGTGTTTGATTTTCTGTTCCTGCTTAGTTTGCTGAGGATAATGACTTCAGCTCCATCCATGTTCCTGCAAAGAACATGATCTTTCTCCTTTTTATGGCTGTATCATATTCCATGGTGTATATGTAACACATTTTCTTTTTAAAATCCAGCCTATGATTGAAAGGCATTTGGGTTGATTTCATGTCTTTGATATTGTGAATAGTGCTGCAGTGAACATATGCATGCATGTATCTTTATAAGAGAATGATATATATTCTTTTGGGTGTATATGCAGTAATAGGATTACTGGGTCAAATAGTATTTCTGGTTCTAAGTCTTTGAGGAATCACAACACTGTCTTCCATAATCGTGAACTAATTTACACTCCCACCAACCCTGTGAAAGCATTCCTACTTCTCCACAGCCTCGCCAGCATCTGTTGTTTTTTGACTTTTTAATAATCACCATTCTGACTGGCGTGAGATGGCAAATAATTGTGGTTTAATTTGCGTTTCTCTAATGATCAGTGATGTTGAGCTTTTTTTCATATGTTCATTGGCCACATAAATGTCTTCTTGAGAAGTGTGTGTTCATGTCCTTTGCCCGCTTTTTAATGTTTTTTTTGTTTTGTTTTGTTTTGTTTTTTGTAAATTTGTTTAAGTTCCTTGTAGATTCTGGATATTAGACCTTTGTCAGATGTATACATTGCAAAAATGTTCTCCCATTCTGTAGAATGTCTGTTTACTCTGATGATAGTTTCTTTTGCTGTGCAGAAGCTATTTAATTTAATTAGATCCCATTTGTCAATTTTTGCTTTTGTTGCAAATGCTTTTGACATTTTCATCATGAAACCTTTACCTGTGCCCATGTCCTGAATGGTATTGCCTAGATTTTCTTCTAGAGTTTTTATACTTTTCAGTTTTAAATTTAAGTCTTTAATCCATCTTGAGTTAATTTTTGTATAAGGTGTAAGGGAGTGGTCCAATTTCAATGTTCTGCATATGGCTAGCCAGTTTTCCCAGCATCATTTATTAAATAGGGAATCATTTTCCCATTGCTTGTTTTTGTCAGGTTGCTCAAAGATCAGATGGTTGTAGATGTGTGGTCTTATTTCTGAGATCTCTATTCTGTTCCATTGGTCTATGTGTCTTTTTTGTACCAGTATCATGTTGTTTTGGTTACTGCAGGCTTTACAGTTTGAAGTCGGGTAGCCTGATGCCACCAACTTTGTTTTCTTTTTGCTTAGGATTGTCTTGACTATACAGGTTCTTTTCTTGGTTCTGTATGAATTTTAAAGTAGTTTTTTCTAATTCTATGAATACTGTCAATGGTAGTTTAATGGGAATAGCATTACAAATTACTTTGGGCAGTATGGCCATTTTCACGATGTTGATTATTTCTATCTATGAGTATGGAATGTTTTTCCATTTGTCTGTGTCCTCTTTGATTTCCTTGACCAGTGGTTTGTAGTTCTCTTTAAAGAGGTCCTTCACTTCCCTTGTTAGCTGTATTCCTAGGTATTTTATTCTCTTTCTAGCAATTGTGAATGGAAGTTTGTTTATGATTTGGCTCTCTGCTTGTTTATTGTTGGTGTATAGGAATGCTTGTAATTTTTGCGTATTGATTTTGTATCCTGAGACTTTGCTGCAATTGCTTATCAGCTTAATTTGCATTTAAGCTGAGATGATGGAGTTTCCTAGATATAGGATCATGTCATCTGCAAACAGATGGTTTGACTTCCTCTCTTCCCATTTGAATACCTTTTTTTCTTTCTCTTGTCTGATTGTCCTGGCCAGAACTTCCAATACTATATTGAATAGGAGTGGTGAGAGAGGGCATCCTTGTCTTGTGCTAGTTGTCCTTAATTTTTTAAATGTTCTGTTTATAACTGTCTAACTTCTCATGATTTCTTTTACATTAGTAATCAGTATAATAATGTAAGCATTATGAGGACAAGAATTTTTGTCTGATTTGTTCAGTGATGTATTCTCAGTGCTTAAATAGTGTCAGCACATAGTAGATACACAATAATTATTTGTTAAATAAATACTGTATTAGTCCATTATCATGCTGCCATGAAGAAATACCCGAGACTGGGTACTTTATAAAGAAAACAGGTTTAATTGACTCACAGTTCTGCATGGCCAGGGAGGCCTCAGGAAACTTACAATCATGGCAGAAGGCATCTCTTCACAAGGTGGCAGGAGAGAGAGTAAAAGCCAGGCAAAGGGGGAAACCCTTTATAAAACCATTAGTTCTTGTGAGAACTCACTCACTATTAGGAGAACAGCATGGAGGAAACTACTGATGATTCAATGATCTCTGCCTGGTCCCACCCTTGACACGTGGGGATTATTAGAATTCAAGGTGAGATTTGAGTGGGGACACAGAGCCAAATCATATCAAATACATTTAAAAATTGTCTCCAAATCAATTCTTTTTTTTTTTTAAAGAAGTGTTTTGCAACCTAGGGTGCAGTTGTTAGTAAAAGTAATTTAAATAGGAGAGACATTTTCTTTCTGAGTGAGGTTTTTTTTTTTTCTTTGCTAAAAATTGGATAGACAATATTTGATGCTTGGACATTTTTGGTTGTTTCAACATATCGTTTTCAAAATAAAGAAGAAACAGCATTTATTTTAGGTAACTATAATGTTACCTAAAAGAAAGTTAGGGAGTCTGCTTCCTTCTTATTTATGTGCCTCTCCCATTGTTACATTGTTTGCAGATAAGAAAAATATAGAAATTACATTTTCCCCTGCTTTTCCTAACTTTTCAGGTTCACTGATTATTCTTTCTTCCCCTTTCTTCATTCCAGTGCCCACTTATGCCTTCTCTTTTCTGACTGTGTGCTTCCCCCTCCATACAATCAAAATGCATTTGACATGAATGATGAAAAATATAACTAAGGGGGTGAGGGTGGGTCAGGTACCTGGGGACCTGAACCCAGGTCACCATCTTTACACTGCAGTTTGTGTTTCTGGATTTACACAGGTGAAATGTTGACCTAGAAGTACAGCGTGTGGAACAAACTACTACAGCTTTAAGCTGTGGAGGTTTATCAAAAAAGAGCAGAAACAAAGGCAAGCAGATGGCTAAAGATGAAGGTCACATCAGATTGAGAAGTTTGTCAAAATGTGATGACATAGGTAATCTGTAAACTGTTATTGCGCCTAGCTGGAGGTGCTGAAAAACATTTTGAAATTACAAAAAACACTTGAGTCGCCAGCACAGAGGCAGGAATGATAGCCTGGAGTGGTTCTGGTCTATGGATGAATGCCAGATGTGGAAAGCGACATATCTGGAATTAATGATATTAAACATGCTTTTCTTTTATGCTCAATAATAACTCTATTATGATTGATACAAACCGCAGACACTTTATCTAGTACAAATGGAATCGTCTGTCATTGACTATATTAAATCATCAATTTCTGCATGATGAGGATCGTTTAGGGTAACTAATCATCTGTCTCGTTCTGAAGTCTTTAAGGCTGATCAGATAACGTTTTGAATACTGCCTGAGCAACCATGACAATCTAACCCTTCCATGTAAGGATTGAGAGGGGCCCATTATGCCGTCAAAGCCTGTGGAAATATCACAGCTCTTTCTCTACATAATACCCTGCTGTAAATAAATCACTCTCCACCGCAAACTTTATTGATCACAAGCACTTCCATGCTTGTGTCTAGTGAAGTCTCTACAGAATAAAATGCTGCTTTATATTTTGTCTTGTCAAAATATTAAACGGCTCTGTCAAGCGGAGTCAGGGTAGCAGTGATGGTGTAATTCTGCTGTAGCCCTTCTCATTCCCTCCTTCTATCTCAGCTGCCAAGCTTACAAAGCAGGATTTTTTTTTTTTTATAAACTTTCCAATTATAGTCTCGTAAGATTATGAAGCCTTAAGATAAAGTGTCCTAATTTAGAGTAGTGGAGTACTGAACTCCTAGGAAAGCGACTGTTAGATAAAACAGCATTTCTCACAAGGAAAAAGATAACCTGGCTTATTTATATACACAACTTTAATGGGCAGTGGGAGTTAGGCTGAAAAAAAATCTCTTTCATTTTACCTCACAAAATGGAGAGAGGGTAGAATCTAAATGAATTTGCACTAAAGTGCTTATTATTCATACTCAGGATATTATGTGTTATGATCTAAACCAGCTTATAGGGGAGCAGATGGGAAGACTGAGTTAAAACTGAAGTCCACCATTAATGTAAAACATGTTTTCCAAATGGCATGGATAGGGTATGTAGCCACTAAGTGTTATCACATACTGTAATATGTTTGTGGCAACACCCAGAAACAACAAGCAAATTCAAAGTGTAATTTACTGCTTGCTAATGCTGAATTTCCTGGGCAGCATATGGTTTTAATGCAATCTAAAAGTAGTTTCCCCTTTTGTCCCTTATAAAGGGGTAGAATTTTGCTTTCAACAGGGCAAAGAAAAAGACTGAAATCACTTAGAGAAGAGTATAAGATTTAGTGTACTGGGCCATTAGTGCTGCTTGGAGGACACTAGGTTTGATCTTTATTCCCTTTTGGAAGATCATTAACTCTTTTAGACATTTAGCAAATAACCTCTTCCATGGTTTATACACCATCAGAAGGGTGCATTTTGCTTCTGTCTTGTCTGTTTCTGAACCAGATATTTATTGAAGCTTCTGTTGGTCATTTTTAAAAAGAAGTTAAGCTGTAAGATGAATTGATAATCCCAGACAGTGAATTTATTTTGAAGGCATAAAAACTGGACGCCACAAAAACCGCAAGTGCAAGTCTCATCATGGACCTCTGTGTATACCTCTGTTCCTGGCTCAAAGAGATTCTAGCAAAGAGAGGAGAACAAATTTTAGCTTTGGGACAGGTTAAACCCACTGGCATATTTCAAAGAAGCAAGTAAACAGCTTTTTTTGATGGTAATAAATTTGAACCATCAACAACCTTAGCTTAATTCAAGTTCTAATTCATCTCCATAGTTCCTTCACCAGTATTTTTTTAAAGTACTATAATGGGCAGTAAACCTCAAAGATAGTGGTGTCAATCTCCAACAGTTTTTTTTTTTTTTTAAAGACAATGTGGAAGCTGGTAAAGTCTACTGAATTATAGAGTCTCTTTCCAAGTAACTATAGCCGTGTATTTTCTTGTGAGTGAAATAAAATGTGCAAATACATTTGCAAATATATCGTGGAAAGTATTTTGTTTAAATTTGGAGCCATTTCCCCCTTATTCAGGAAAGATTCACTAAATCTCTCCACAGGCTAGTTACTCCTTGTTTCACCAGAAATAGCCCCTGACCTTGAGAGGCCTCAGGTTTATTGAGGGAGACTCACTTGTAAACAAGTAACAACAGTGCAGTCTGAGAAGAGCTGTGGTGTAGGTACCTCCCACATCTGTGTTAGCCTTTGTTCTGTATTTAACCATAAGATGTATGTTAATTATTTTTCAGGTAACAGTTTAATAGACATTGGTGGTTTATGCCTGCTAATTTTCTTAGAACAGCTTCTTGTTTTTGTTCCTTTCACTGATCTCAAAGCAGGTGGAACTGACCTTACTTCCACCTTCACCTGGCCAGAGTGGGGACCTAATGCAGGCACTGATAACATAGGCAGTACAACCTCTGGCTATATTGATTTATTCCAGGATAGACAGTAGCATGGTCAGGAAGAGGCAGAGTCCGGTTATTCCTCAGGCACGGTGGCTTCTCTAGTGCATGTTCTTAACCACTGTGCTTTACAATCTCTCAGTCTATCCAATGTAGAGGTGAGTGAATGGGTAAAGTGTTGAAGGTAAAAAGACCCATGCCAATCCAATGAGATTCACTGTTGGGACTTTTACTGAAATGCTATTTCTGCCGATTTGCTGAGCTAGTATGCCTGGGGAAGTCCAAGTGCCACCATTAATGAAGAAAGAAGTCCCTGGAGAAGGAAGTCACACACAGAAGAAAGAGCTGAGAGGTGCAGAAATGGAGAAAGAGTGAAACACTGGAAAGATTAAATGAGCTGGGTGGTATCATTTGATACCCTGGATCCAGCCATTCCTCAAACATCTAACCCTGGATTTTTCAGTTTCAAGAGCCAAGAACAATTGGCTACTCTTACTGAAGCTAGTTTGAGTTAAATTTCTCTATAAATTAACAATGTAGTTAAACAGATACCTCCTTAAAGGCTCAATTGGTAGAAAATAAAGTACTGTCTCTAAAGGATCTCAGAAGAACGTTGAGTTAGATTCAATGGCAGAGACTGCGAGAAGGAGCCTCCAGGGCAAAGTCATCATTTATCTTTAAAATAGCACTTTAATTTTCTACTAACCTTGGTATTGGGTCAAAAACCTTCCGATAATTAGAAACTAGCTGATAATTGTACACTGTAATTTCTAATAGAAGATTTTAAAAATCTATTATCTAAATATTTATTTTCTTTCTATTTAGTAAGCCGTTTCTTAGTTTCTGGGTTTCCCCTGGTTTGCACAGCAGATAGTTATGGAAGTTGTATAAATCCTCTTCCATATATGAAGGTATCACTTAATATCCTGTGAGGCAGCTCTTTTCAGGCACCAGGAAAACCATTATTATAGCATCCCTGAAAGTGTTAATGCAGTTTCCTCAAGTACCTAGCATACTCCTGGGGAGTAGCTTACACTGTGGGAGAATCTAGGTCAATGTGCATGACTGAAAATAGCTTAACAGTGAATCCAATATGAATTGAAAAAATAATGAGATGAGATCCTAGACATGAGATACCCTGACTGGACTGATATTAGGTCTGAAAATCAAGCATCCCAGGTCTTGGAATAGGTGTGTTGGTCAGCACAATTTTCTTTCCTGGCCTTGTTGAACTGTTTTAAAGGAACGCTGGATGTTTAGATCTAAGTTCAGCCAAAGGAGCTGCCAAAAAGACAAAGGATCCTGTTTCATATAGCAGCCAGATTGCAGTTTGGAAGGGAAATAACAACTTCTAGTTAACTGACATTACATCTCTAGGCAATTTTACGTTTTGGTTCAGGATTCCATTACTATCCCCTGAAGATACTGCATTTTCTAACGTTAATAATTTGACTATAAAAAGAAAAATTCAAACCTCTCACTGTTCTGAAGTTTGGTAAACAGAGAGATCATGCAGGAAAGTGAAAAACACAATGTTTTATTTTGGAGAAAAAAATGGGTTCTGATTACTTTGTCACTCTTTAAATATAGAATGCTTAAGTGGTTGCTATCACATTCCTGGTGTTTATTGTAGGGAAATAGTTTACTGATAAGCTGAATCTCATGAAGTAAGATTATTTCATTTCTTTCTTTTTTTTTTCTTTTTTCTTTTTTTGAGACTAAGTCTCACTCTTGTCTCCTAGGCAGGAGTTCAGTGGCGCGATCTCGGCTCACTGCAACTTCCATCTCCCAGGTTCAAGCAATTCTCAGGTCTCAGCTCCTCAGGTAGCTGGGATTACAGGCGCACGCCACCACACCCAACTACTTTTTTTGTATTTTTAGTAGAGACAGGGTTTCACCATGTTAGCCAGGCTGGTCTCGAACTCCTGACCTCAGGTGATCTGCCCACCTCGGCCTCCCAAAGTGCTGGGATTACAGGCATGAGCCATCATAAGTAACAGACTGCTTAATTTTTTTCCACTAATACAAGTTATAATTAAGCATTTGGCAATAGCATTAATAATAAATTCAATTATATCAGTATGCCAGCTAGAAAAGAAAAAAGGGTCTTATTTTTGTCATAAATGTAAACTATTCAATTCTTTCCCAATTAAAGTCAACAAATAACTTCTGAGTGTTTGCCATTGGATGGTCTGTTTGCTCGATAGCACCCTGCTAGATACTGCATGTTAAAGGAAGGTGTTTAGGATGTAGTTGCTACTGACATGGAAATTTCAAACAAATTGCATCATTGGGGTTGTTTGGTGAGGGACTGGGGCAAGGAGGCAGAAATGTATACAATTATTGATACTATAAGGTAAACTAAAGTTAGTGCTAAGTAGAGGCACAGGTGCTATAGGAGATACAAGTAAGTAATTAATTCTGAGTAACAGGCTCAGGGATGACATTGTGAAAATAATCTTGGGTTTGAATTTAAAAGTGTTTGAGACACGAAGGAGGCATTCCAAGTTGAAAGAACAGCATAATCAAAGGCATGGAGGCATGAAAGTGTATGTTGTGATTTAGGAACCCTGAATTCATTGGGGATGTTTGTAGTTCAGGAGTTGAGGAAGGTTGAGCTGAGTAATGATAAAGGTAGGTTGAGTCCAGATTGTTAGATATCTTAAAAAGAAGTCAGAGTATTTTTTGTTATTGTTGTTGTTAGCAATGGGGAGGCATGAACATGAAGTGATATGATTTCATCTGAATTTTTAGAAAATTAATCTTAACAATGTAATAATAGTAACTAACATTTATTGAGTGTTTAGTATGTGCATGCACAGGTCCTGATCATGATGCTGTCTGTCAATCCATCCAATGTAGAGGATGCAGTGGCTTAGTGAAATAATGGAGATTGGATGACCATTCAATCAATGTTAGAGAATGATGACAAAAGCCTGAACAGCAAGTTAGTGGTGGAAATAAAAGTGAAGGGATCAATTTGAAAAACACCACAGAGAAAGAAGAACCTGATTTGGGCAACTATTTGGACTCTTTCATCAGGCATGAAAGAAAGAGAGGAAATGAAAATGACTTCAAAATTTCAAAATAGAGGAAGAAGATAAACGCCAGTAACAAAAATAGGGAATTACAAGGTGCAGGTTGGGAGGAGGTAGGTAATATGTTTGATTGTTAATATACTAAGTTTGAAGTGCCTGCAGTTCATCTCCGTGGATTTGTAAAGTCAGCACTGGGAAATGAAAGTTTGATACCTAGGAGAGGGATCAAGGCTAGACAAAGATTATAGAAGTTAACAGTCATTCAACTGAAATGTATTGAGTACCCACCATCTGCCCATTCTATGTTGGAGATACAGTGGTGACAACCAGACATGGTCTCTGCTTTCATGGAGGTCACTGTGGGAAATAAATATTAAGTTATGTAAATTGATATGTAATTTACATGGTTAATAGTTTCATAAAAAGTCAATAGTAGATTTATGCATTAGAATAGGAATCTGGCTTTAATTGTGGGAATTGGTAAAGCTTTTTCTTTTTTTTTCTTTCCTTTTTCTTTTCTTTTTTTTTTTTTTTTTTGAGATGGGGTCTCACTCTGCCACCCAGACTGGGGTGCAGTGGCACAATCCTGGCTCACTGCAACCTCCACCTCCTGTGTTCTAATGATTCTCCTGCCTCAGCCTCTGGAGTAACTGAGATTACAGGTGTGTACCACCATGCCCAGAAAAAAAAATATATATATATACACACACACATATATATATATATACACACACACACATATATATAAACAGAGAGAGAGAGAGAGAGAGAAAGAGAGAGAGAGAGATTGAGTCTCGCTCTGTTGCCCAGGCTGGAGTGCAGTGGTACAATCTCGACTCACTGCAACCTCTGCCTCTTGAGTTCAAGTGATTCTCCTGCCTCAGCCTCCTGAGTAGCTGGGGTTACAGGCGCGTACCACCACGCCCAGCTAATTTTTGTATTTTTAGTAGAGGTGGGATTTCACCATGTTGGTCAGGCTGGTCTAGAACTTCTGACCTCGTGATCTGCCCGCCTCAGCCTCCCAAAGTGCTGGGATTACAATCATGAGCCACTGCGCCTGGCCTAATTTTTGTATTTTTACTAGAGGCAGGGTTTCGCCATGTTAGCCAGGCTAGTGTCGAACTCCTGACCTCAAGTGATCCACTTGCCTTGGCCTCCCAAAGTGCTGGAATTATAAGCGTGAGTCACTATGCCTGGCTTAGTAAAGCTTTTTCTGAAGATGCTTAAGTTAAGCAGCGACCTGAAGAATGAGAAGGATTTATATGAGTTAAGGATGTTGGATGTATGAAATTAGAGAGAGCATGCCAGTATTCATGGAACTAAAAAAGATGATAGTGACTGAAAATCAGAGAATAAAAAGAAGACAAAGTTTGAGATAAAATCGTAAAGAGAGTCAGAGACCAGACCATATAAGCCTTTTAAAGCTATGCAAAGGATTTTAGAATTTATTTTAAACAGTGACAATTTATAGATAAAGTTTAGGCAGATAAGTGACATGGTAAAATTTGAACTTTATTGCGGCTACCAGGAGGTTGGATGGATAATGTGGTCAAAAAAAGGACATAGTTAATTAGGAGATTATATCAATAACACCAAAGAACAATGATAGGGATTAGACTAGCATGATGTTGGTGGAGAAGAAAAGCAGGAGCAAAGTTGAAAGAGTTGGTGATTAATCAAGATGGAAAGGAAGAGAGAAAGAGGGATGAGAGATAACTTTCATATTTTTTGGTAAGAACAATTGAATGGACTTTTTCTAGTCCCAACTAAGCAGACAGAGGTGCCATTGTCACAGACTGGGACAGTTTAAGAATATTTAAAGCTCAGTTTCTGAAGATGGAAGTTTATGATGCCCATAGCCATTCTAATTGGAGAGAATATGTGTGTAGCTTATCAAATTTCTGAAGCTGAGAATACAGACTGTGGCAGTTATGGAGATACACATTTAGACATATATGCACACACATATAGATATCTAGTACACACAAGTTATTTAGAGCCATGCCAATTGGTGAGATTGTTATGACAAGATGGAAGTGTGAGAGGAGATAGTTGAACCAAGACTTGTTGAACACCAACACTTAGAGATAGGATAGAGAGCAAGGTGATAATAACCAAAGTGGACTTAGAATTATCTGGAAGAGAAAACCAAGGGTGTCTGGTGTCATAAAAGACAAGTAATGCAGGCCAGTATTTTACATAATTCCAGTAAGTCAAGAGAGATGAGTGCAGAATAACACATATGAGCTATAAAATCATGGATATCATAGGCGACTCTCAAGAAAATCGTTTTGATATGGTGGATCTCACCCAGACTGAATTGCCTTGAAGAGTGAAAGGGAAATGAGAAACTAGAGAAGACGGCACATGGACGAAAGGGAGAAACTAAGTAGGAAAAGAGAGGAAAACAGGTATAACGAAAGTCCTGAACCAGGCAGAAGCTGAGGTACAGGGGTAAAGTGTAATTTACAGGGGTAAAGTGGGTAATCTGGGGTAAAGGTGAAGGAATCGGCCTTTGTTTTTGTAGGAAAGATGCAACCTATGTTGCAAAAGAGGTGAAACAATGAGGAGAGGACAGATACAGGTGGGTTTAGAGATTTGACAGTGGCAAGATGAAGGCATTCCTGCCTTATGGCCTCTTTTTTAACTCTGAAAATTATGAGGCAATGCCATACACTGAAGTGATGAGATAGAAGTGCAAACCTTTGGGAGTAAATGAGATAGTCTAAGTCTAGAATGTACTGTAAAAGGAATAATGTTCTGAGATCAGAAACTTTGAAGCATATTCACCTTTAAAGAGTCAGGGGAAGAAGAAAAATATGTGCAGAAGAGTAACAGTGGGTGGACGTAAGCAGAAAGAGAGCAAGGAGCCCAGGTTGCACCAAGAAAGGGCATAGTTTCCAGAAGTCTCCAAAGAGAGTGCCTGTGTCAAATGACCTGAAAAAAAAGTAATCAGAATGGTAGTATTTTTTTAAGTTTCTGTTATATGGTAAGAACTATGCTAAGTGCTTTACATGCATTAGTTCATAACAAAGGCTATGAAAAATGTACTATTATCTGTAGACAGATTAAATTACTTGCATAAGCTCAAATGACAAAGAGTGATATGGTCAGATTTATAGTATAGAAATGACAGAATCTAAAGTCCAAGAACTGAATACTGTCTCAAAAGGCTGATTAACATATATTGGGCCTATGCTATTAGCAAGCATTTTGCCAAGTATTTTATTTCTGTGAGGGTTTAGATTGCTAAGGGAAATGGGGGGAAATGATCAATTCAAGATAAATAAAAAGAGAGTCTAATGTACTGGCAGTTAGCTAAGGTAGATGAATATAGTGTGCTCCAAAAGCTTAGTAAGGTATTTTACTGAACCCATTGATAACATTATTTATTAGATACTCATTCTTTAAATACAAAATTGAAAGATGAAATGGGGATAAGATAGGGTTAAAATAACATATTCTCTGGCCTATAGAAATTTACAAACTAACATTGACTCCATGCAGGTAAAGAACAGTGGGGCGATCATTAAAAATAAATACATGAATAAAATATTGATATTAAGTAAATGCAAAGATAGTGGTCAGCAAACTGGACATTTTAGGACTTGGTCACTTAGACAGTATCAAGATTAGAATACTTGTGCTCTGAAGTTGGGCCATTTGATGGAATTCCTGAAGTGACATGACATTTTGGCCATATCTCCCTCTGGCCCTCTTGGGGCAAAGGTTGTTATCCTCCAGGGTTCAAATTCTAAACAAGGCAAGATTTGAATGAGAATATATGATATTGCTTATGCCTTATAAGAAAGGCCAAAGTGGGTAATTGCAAAGGTGAGGATAGAATACTGCTGGTGTTCAGGGCTGATGTTATAGATAGTCTCACTTAATTGTTCCAGATTCAAATATAGGACCTTTATATACTAATGGCATATAAAATATGAGAAATTGTTACCACTCTATCTAGCGATATCTGTATCTCTACCAATGCCCATCTACCTATTTTCTGTCTATTTTTCGATCTACCTAAAACCTGCATGGGGAAAAGAAAAGAACAAACTCCTTTATAGATATATTGGCAATGCCTTATAACAACTACAGTCATTATATTGAAGTTTCTATATTAGAAAATGATCTCCAAATTCAAGTAGATAGATCATGTTTAAAGAACTTGGTTGATTTGATTAAGGCAGATACTCTACATAAAGGTTCTAGGACAAGGGTGGGCGTGGTGGCTCATGCCTGTAATCCCAGCACTTTGTGAGGCTGAGGCGGGTGGATTGCCTGAGCTCAGAAGTTCAAGACCAGCCTGGGCAACACAGTGAAACCCCGTCTCTACTAAAATGCACGCGCGCGTGCACAGACACACACACACACACACAAATTAGCCAGGCATGGTGGTGTGCACCTGTAGTCCCAGCTACTCGGGAAGCTGAGGCAGGAGAATTGCTTGAACCCGGGGGGCAGAGGTTGCAGTGAGCCGAGATTGTGCCACTGCACTCCAGCCTGGGTGACAGAGCGAGACTCTGTCTCTCAAAATCAAACAAACAAACAAACGGTCTAGGACAATCATTCCACTACATTGCCATCTATATGACAGTTTCTCTTTATGAGAGCAGAAAAATCCAATTTATTGCTGCTTATACAGTTATTCTTATTTGCTAATCACTGTGAAGTAAAAGCTTCAACTCAATAATAACTCTAGGGAAGTAAGACTGTTCACTGCAATTTTATTAATTGCTTTTAATAGTCAAGCACTTTAAATACTCTCACTCTCTCAAATATGATCAAGGTAGTAAAAGAAACTAAGGATATCTTCTATATTTGTAGGTTAAATGTAAGTTTTTGTGCAGGGCAATTATCCCTTTTCTTTTCATTTGGAAGACTATTCTTGTTTGTTTCTAGCCCCTTTTAGACAAAAGCGGTTTCTAGAAATCTATGCATTATATGCAAATTTATGGTGGAATGTCTTGTGAGCTTAGGTGAGAGTGGATTTGCCTGCCATAAGGAGCACTTAGAAGGGTAAGGGAATTCTGGTACAAAATGAAGACAGCTAACTGGAAGTGAGTAAAGGCTGCCCCTACTACATGGAAATTTCTCTTCCTGTGACCCTTTATTCTACTGCTAAGACCTTCCTGATTTTAAGGCCGTGGTTTCTGATGGATGGGGATGGCTGGCAGTGGCTGGAAAAGGAAGACTGGATGATTTTCCAGTCCTTTCAAAATGTTCTTTAGAGTCTGGACATGTCAGGCCACTGCTAAATCCATCTGGCATAGCATTCCTGACAGGCAAAATTACTGTCTTGGAGTTTGCCTTCGCTAGGGCTTCTGTTTGAACTCTCTGGAAGCTGACATCCCTATAGACTATGAAATCCACCACACTGGCTGTCAGTAAGCTGGCAGCTTACTGGCTGTGTGTGTTACCTGCTGGGCTGTTCTTCCCTAGTTAAGACTGCTGTCTGATGATGTGTCCCAGCCATGAGCCTTGCAGATGAACTAGGAATGAGCATTCTACACCTAAATGAGACTTTTCTAAATGAGAGTATGATTCTAGCTCACCCAGGTGTTATCTCCTATTCTTCAGTGTCCTAAGGACAAAAACCCAATGGGCTACTTTCTAGCAACACACCACTGTAGTCATCTTTCAGCTAAACCAAAGGTCCAAAGGCAAAATAGATCATTTGGCTCTACTGTGTGAAGTGGCTGCAGAGAGCAGCAGATCGATAACTATTTATAAATAGATTTATCTGATTCATTTATCATCTAGAGTGTGTGTCAGTGTGTCTGCCTATTGCATGTTTATGGATGTGTACCTAACTTGTTTGGAATGAAATGTTTAAATATAAAGAAAAATAATAAGCCCAAATGACCTCAATGAAAAGTCACTTATAATTGATAAATAAATAGCCAATATAAATGACAGATGGATAATAGATACATCTCTATATACCTACATTCCTACATAAACAGACTCACACTGAATTGAAATATGATTACATTGGGGATTTTGGGGGGAGTATATTGAGAATTCTGCTGCTACAAACAAGGTTTTGCTGTTCCCTGTTCCTCCAACACAACATCAGTTTCTTCCTTCTCTCTTTTTCCTTCCCTTCTCCCTTTTCTCACTCTCCGTTGCACTTACTCCAGCCCCTCGAATTCTGCTGAGTGGCAGGACTGGCAGCAGGGAGCAGATTAGCAGCAATATTTGAAAGACAGACTCAGGCTGCTTTCCTTCATCACTTTGCTCTCACTTCCAACGTAACCCCTTCCCTGCCACCTTAAAGGCAATCAAAGATTAGGTGAAAGAAAAATATGTCAACATTTTTTCTTTTAAAAAAGAAGTCTATTAGTCTTACAGCCTGATCAAATGCCATACTAGGTTATGTTTAGTTAAGGTTTTTTTTTTTTTTTTTTTTTTTTTTTTTTTTTTTTAACTTTTGCTTCCAAGCCCTGTGCTTCTGAAGCATGCAACATAAACCCCACAGACTGGCTGCAGTCACCCCCAGCAAATATCTAGTATGGAGCATGACTATAATTTAGAGAGATTTTTTCTTTTCCTTCTGGTGATCCTACCCAGTCCCTAGGAGGTGGCTTTGTCTACCAGCATTAATTTTCAAGCAGAGCTGGAGATGTGAGCAATGTTTTGTCATTTGTCCTATACCTAAATAGAATGAGACCAATTTTAAAATATGCTATTCTGTTGTGACCTTATTACTCCTGTGTTGGTTAGATTGTGTAGCCTGCCTTTAGGTATTCATTTTAATTTTGTTGCTTTCTTATGGTGCCTCCAGCTGTAGACATTTCCTGTTAAAATCTACTATTTAAGTAGCTTTGAGCAAATAGTAAGCCTCTCAGAACACTTGCATTTTAATCTGTAAAATGGGGATAAGGGTATTATCTCATAGGTTAAGCACGGTGACTAAGTGTCATCTATATGTTTGCTTGCCTACTATGATGTCTAGTATATAGGAAGTATTCAGCCAATATTATTTAATAAAATTGAATCATTTCTATTGGTTGTAAGGGTCCACCCCCATTGATACTAACACAGTAATGTATCACTACTACTATGTAAATTGATGTACATAATAGCGTCTTCTAGGGACAAACACCTTAACCCTGAATTTTGATAGTAATGGCAATAATAGGCAATCTGTATATGCACAGTGCTTTATAGATACCAAAGATATACAATTTCCATTATCTCACTTTTTCCTTCCGATGATCTCAAGACTTTTAAAGGTGAGATTATTGAAACTCCTAGAGCTCAAACAACACTCAAGGTCATACATGTGATAAAAGAGAGACTTGAACTTAGGTCTTTAGAATCACTGCCTGTTGATTTTAACAGAGGGCAAAGCAGGTAGAAAAAAAGAGAGATGGCCGGGCGCGGTGGCTCAAGCCTGTAATCCCAGCACTTTGGGAGGCCGAGACGGGCGGATCACGAGGTCAGGAGATCGAGACCATCCTGGGTAACACAGTGAAACCCCGTCTCTACTAAAAATACAAAAACTTAGCCGGGCGAGGTGGCAGGCGCCTGTAGTCCCAGCTACTCGGGAGGCTGAGGCAGGAGAATGGCGGGAACCCGGGAGGCGGAGCTTGCAGTGAGCTGAGATCCCGCCACTGAACTCCAGCCTGGGTGACAGAGCGAGACTCCGTCTCAAAAAAAAAAAAAAAAAAAAAAAGAAAAAAAGAGAGATTTACAGCAATAAAATCAGGGAGATATCTGTCTTCTCTAGCTTTAACAGCAGCCATATTCTTAGTTTACTGAAGCTAACCTCTTCTGAGCTGAGGTAGTCTTCAAGTAAGTAAAAATCCAAATATGTTCATTGTGACTTTTAATTGCACCTCACAGTTTAGTTCACATTCAACCATCTAGCTCATTTGGCAGCATTTTCCTTGCTGATTTTGGACTTATGTAGTGTACAACCTCCCTGCACTTTCCCAACCATTTTTTCTTAACAGTAGAAAGGTGACATAAATATGGAATATAAAATATTATTTTCAAGTGACTGACTCATTTGGTTAGAGCAATACATTTAAATCCCAAAGAGTGGTTGGTCTACATGAACCCTCCACCAAAATTATTAGGATTTATCATCCTTTTTACATAGTTTCTAGCATTTTGAAGCTAAGGTTTTCCTTTTCCTTAAGGACATAAATGGCCCTCTACCTAGCATTCTATTAGGACTACCCACTTGTTAGAGTTGGTAATAGTAGAAACAGGAAAGCATGGGCAGAAAAAGGAAAACTATGGAATATATTTTACAATTTACTGATACACATATACCAGCATTTATCTTTTTTCCCTTTTTTTGAGATGGAGTCTTACTCTGTTGCCAGGCTGGAGAGCGAGTGGTGCGATCTCGGCTCACTGCAACCTCCATCTCTGGGGTTCAAGTGATTCTCCTGCCTCAGCCTCCCAAGTAGCTGGGACTACAGGTGTGTACCACCATGCCCAGCTAAGTTTTGTATTTTTAGTAGAGACAGGGTCTCACCATGTTGTCGAGGAATGTCTCCATCTCTTGACCTCGTGATCTGCCCACCTTGGCCTATCTAACTTTTGACAAAAGAAAGCTCCAGTTTGAACAATTCTAGAAACTCCAAGTTTCGTTCATTTTGTAGGATCAATACAATAGTTACAAGTTATTTTCATACTCATTGTCAGCTTTCTCAGGAAGAAATGTCTTAGGAATACATTTACTCATCATGGCTTATTCCAGGAAGACATTTAAAATGTTTAGTGTGATTTGTGTTATTTGAAAAAAATATTATTTTTTAAGAGTATACTCTGTATCAGTATGAGGGAAAAAAACTAATGTATAATTACATTGTCAAATTCCAACAATGTCCAAATTAATCCTCCTATTTGGTTTCTCACTAATCATATTTTTAGTAAAGATCACCTGACCTGATGTGGAAATTTTGACGCTCTGTCCTGATACCCTGGCTGAAAATAAACCCATCCTACAATAAGCTACAAACTTGGTTTTTCTCACATCAAAAATTATTTTGCAGCATTCAAGGAAAATCTTCTTAGCAAAAGATCTTATAAAAAAGAGTTTTGGGATTGTTTGTTTTGACTGAAATGTAAAGAAAAAAGGCACGGTTAATGTGAATATCAACTCTAAAAAGAAATCTGATTATTGGAACAGTATAAATATTGCAATGCATGATGTAAAATTTCTTTTTCTTTTTCTTTTTCTTTTTTTTTGAGGCAGGGTCTCACTCTGTTGCCCAGGCTGGAGTGCAGTGGTGCAATCACAGCTCACTGCAACCTCCACCCCCTAGGCTCAAACCATCCTCCCATCTCAGCCTCCCGAGTAGCTGGGACTACAGATGTGTGCCTCCATACCTGGATAATTTTTGTATTTTTTGCAGAAATGAGGGTTTGGATTTCACCATGTTGCCCAGGCTGGTCTCAAACTCCTGAGCATAAGTGATCCATCTGCCTCACCCTCTCCAAGTGCTGGGATTACAGGCATGAGCCACCATGCCCGACTATAAAATTTCATCAACTGTTAGTCACTTCACACCACTGGCCTTACCATAGCCCTTTGGAGTGTTACAAGAATTTTCGAATTTTTTTTTTTTTTTTTTTTTGCTGGAACTACACCAGGAATTACACTAGGAATTATGTCAGTCCTGTAGCAATTTTCAAGAAGCTACCAGTCCATGCTTCTGAAACTTTGACTACTGACAAGAAGTTGCTTGGAGCAGTGATATTATTAACAAACCACCTTTCCAGCACACCCATCTGCACTGGAAACCATCCCTAGCTCCATCACCTCCATCTGTCTCTCTGTACAATGGGGCGTGCACACCAGCAGGCTCTGACCATGAGGTTAGGTTTGCTGCTGAGTTACTCATCAAACATCCCGTGCTGCGTGGACTCCTTGCTCTCAGTATTGTAGGCTGCAGGCAGCCAGTCCGTGAGTCTGATAGAAGTGTACTTACCTTCTTTTATAATGTAAGCTCTTTAGGCAGGAATTTTGATGGCTCAGGAATGAGGATATTTTTATATGTATGCCCAGAAAGATCCATTTGGTGGTGAGGGTGTCTCTCCTGAGATTTCTTACAACCTCTTAGCAGGGGGGTGGGTCCCTTGATTTGATGCCATCAGAGCTTTGTTCTCTACACAGTATCCTCTGAAGACTACCAGCCTAGATTCTTCTTCCAACTTTTAAAAGGTCTCAGAGGACTTATAAATTCAGTGCTTCTAGATTGAAGTATAGGATATGTATGTGCCTACTGTTCTGTTCCCCTCTGGTCTTTTCTTGGTAAAAGGCTCTACTTTGATTCTTGCTGCTGGTTTTCAAGTAGTGTGCAAATGACTTAACCGTGCGGTAGGATTTTATTTTTATTTTTTAACTGGCACTGAAACTGTTACTCTTCTTCAAAATGGTGGGCTCTCAGTTACTCCTGAGAAACTTAATTTTTGTGGGGTTTTTTTTGTTTGTTTGTTTTTTAAAGAAAGTCTTCTCTTAGATGCCAGTTGCAATTGCAACAAAAGTAAAAATTGACAAATGGGATCTATTGTAATTAGAGAGCTTCTGCAAAGCAAAAGGAACTATTAGAAGAGTAAATGGACAATCTACAGAATGGGAGAAAATTTCTGCAAACAATACATCTAATATCCAGAATCTATAAGGAACTTAAACAAATTTACAGGAAAAAAAAAACAAAAAAATCAAAAAAAACAAAGAGCCTCATTAACAAGTGGGCAAAGGACATGAACAGACACTTTTCAAAAGAAGACATACATATGACCAACAAGCATATGAAAAAAGCTCAACATCACTGATCATTAGGGGAATGCAAATCAAAACTACAATGAGATACCATCTCATGCCAGTCAGACTGGCAATTGTTAAAAAGTCAAAAAATAACATGTGCTGGTAAGGTTGTGGAGGAAAAGGAATGCTTATACACTGTTGGTGGGAGTGTAAATTAGTTCAACCATTGTGGAAAGTGTTGTGACAGTTCCTCAAAGAGCTAAAAACAGAACTATCATTCGACCCAGCAATCACATTACTGGGTATATACCCCAAGGAATATAAATTGTTCTTTCATAAAGACACATGCCTGTATATGTTCACCACAGCACTATTCACAATAGCAAAGACATAGAATCAACCTAAATGCCCAGCAGTGGCAGACTGGATAAAGAAAATATGGTACATGTACATCATGGAATACTATGCGCCCATAAAGAAGAACGAGATCATGTCCTTTGCAAGAACATGGATGGAGCTGGAGGTCATTATCCTTAGCAAACTAATTCAGAAAACAGAAAACCAAATAGTGCGTGTTCTCACTTGTAAGTGGGAGCTAAATAGTGAGAACACATGGACATATAGAGGGGAACAACACACACTGGGGCGTATTGGGGAGTGGAGGCAGGGAGGAAGGAGAGGATCAGGAAAAATTACTAATGAGTGCTAGGCTTAATAGATGGGTAATCTGCACTACAAACCCCCGTGACACGACTTTAACTATATAAGAAACCTGTACATGTACCCCTGAACTTAAAAGTAAAAGAAAAAAAGTCCTGTCTTACTGCTCTGATTAGAAGTGAAGAATGGTGACTGGGGGGATTGTTCCCATATTATTAGTTTTCTCAGGTCTCTGGATAACACTTTTGTAATACAGGGACATTTCAATGACCGGCTGCAGAATAGGACCATAGATCCTGGAGGCTATTTTTCCTTTTGATTCAGTGTAGAAGAGAATATATGGACCATAGAAAGGCAGGTAAGAACAAGGCACAGATATTGGGTAGGAAACTGTAATTCCACATCAAGGTTTGACATTTACCAGGTTGCATGACTTTAAGTAAATTAAATTACCTCCGCCCCTGTTTTGTCATCCATAAAACAGGGGAAATAACAGTTTCTAAATCCTGGATTTCTTTGGGGAATGATAGTAATTAAACTAAGTAGTACATATACAGGGCTAAGCATAGAACATGGCATATAGTAAATACTTAAGTGTAAGGTTATACAACTACTGTGACTGAGGACAGAATGTTCTAAAAGCAAATGAGAAAACTAAGCTGAAAGATTCTGTTCAATTTTACTGTACCAATACATCGTGTTTCATCACACCCCAGACTTTTTAACTCACATGAAAAAAACTGAACAAGAAAATAAACATTGTCGGCCGGGCGCGGTGGCTCACGCCTGTAATCCCAGCACTTTGGGAGGCTGAGGCGGGCGGATCACAAGGTCAGGAGATCGAGACCACGGTGAAACCCCGTCTCTACTAAAAATACAAAAAATTAGCCGGGCGCGGTTGTGGGCGCCTGTAGTCCCAGCTACTCGGGAGGCTGAGGCAGGAGAATGGCGTGAACCCGGGAGGCGGAGCTTGCAGTGAGCCGAGATCGCGCCACTGCACTCCAGCCTGGGCGACAGAGCGAGACTCCGTCTCAAAAAAAAAAAAAAAAAAAAAAAGAAAATAAACATTGTCATTTTGGGGATTGTATTTGGGAGATATGCAGTAGGATTCAGCCAAGATTTCGGCGCTTCTTCTGATATGTCTGTATCCATAAAACTGTATTTCCTTTCACTCATATAGAACTGTATAGCCAGAGGGCACTCAATAAAAATAATGACAAAAATCAACCCATTGCCACACACAGGCGTGAACTTCAAGATCTGTCTCATATAATTTTTAGTATTCTTCAAAGCACCTAGTTTCTTGGAGGGGAAGTTAGCTATGTTGCTTGTAAGCTTTTATGCCTTCTTGTTTAACATCTCTCTTGGTCTTGGACTATGCTACTACCACTGTTGCAGCAAATCAGTTCTTGAAATAAAATTTGACCAAACATATTAACTACTTAATTTTACAGAACTAGGGAGATAGCTGCAGGTCAAACACCAGGTGGCACCTACCCATCACATGCTGTGACAAAATTTAATGAAGATAGTTCCTAATATTGGAATATTGAAACATTTACAACATAAAATAACATACAAGCAAGTACAAATAAGATGGGAAATCTGAATAAGATAGGTGGATTGTATCAATATTATTATCATGATTGTGACATTATACGGTCATTTTGCAAATGTCCATCGGGAAAACTGGGCAAAGTGTGTAAGCAAACAGGGGATCTTTCTGTATAATTCCTTACAAATGTATGTGAACGTGAATCTTGAATGATATCAGTAAACTTTTTAATTTAAATATAAAAGGTAAATATCATCTTAATGATTCATATTTGTAAGATTTTTTCCAACACATCTTCAACTACCCATTGCTTTATATGGCATCTAAATAAAACATTTGGTAAGTGGTGGTTTCTACAATCAAACCCTTTAGTTGGTCTATGGCCTTTTAATTTCATAGAAAAATGGCATGAAGTGGCTGAACTACTACAGCTTGTTCTTTCTTTCATAGGAACCTAGAAAATTGGGACAATCCTTACTTTTAGACTTGAAAAGAATTGGTCAAAGGATAAATAGAATCCACAAAAAAAATTTGCGTATAAAGCAGCACAGAAATATCTTCAAAGGAAGAGCATCTTCTACTGATCTATTTTTAAAATAGAATGATATATTGTGACAAAATCTAAAATATTAGAGCAGCTTCCATCTTTCACTTCTGAGATGTATATAACCATTAGCAGTGGCAGCATATGCTCCTGCTGGGAGCTTAAAAATAGTTATTTTCTGATTGTCCTCTCTGATGCTTTAATGTCCTATGGCATAGGGTACGATGCCTTTGTTTATTTTATATGTTAGATTTCTTAATATTCTTTCTAAAATCATATGGCAAGAAGTTGTATTTCTCGTGACAACAATGATTTTAATCCATTCGTGTGAGCATAAATAATTGTTATCAATACCTGAATATCCAAAATGACTCTAGATCACTAAAGGTGGCACACTTGAGTGTTAGCATGGCAGGAGTCAGTGACAATACATCTTTGTCTTTTAGACCTCAATGGAGCCATGCTGATTTTAGCCATAGGAAAGACTGTGGAAGGGGTGGAAACCATGACTTTCCAGCTGTGTTTCTGTAACTCAGATATCTACAGCTGAGATAACTAATCCTCCTGGCTTTTCTTTGCTTTAACAAAAACAATAACAGTACATAATGTGAAAAACCGGGTCTGATCATT
Organism: Macaca mulatta; assembly: GCF_049350105.2. Classification (NCBI taxonomy): domain Eukaryota; kingdom Metazoa; phylum Chordata; class Mammalia; order Primates; family Cercopithecidae; genus Macaca; species Macaca mulatta. Next base: position 68,382,943 of record NC_133417.1, on the reverse strand, counting down.
GTGGAGTGTTATGTGTATTCACTTTGACCTATATTAAAGGAAAAAGAGAGAAAAGAAAAAAGCTTTATTTTGGTTACCTAGCAATTATTTGTAGATCCACTCCCCATTATCTCATGTCCCAAAATAGACTCTCGAGATCAGTGCAGAGATGGTAAATTTCACATTTTCAATATTTCCAAGTACCAGTCAATCTTTAAAATTCTGAAAATTGCATTCAGTAACTCTGGAGCATCTATGCCTGTTAACTTGGGTTGTTAAATAATGAGTTATAGAAAGAGACATGGGACACACATCTTTTTCTCTGATTGTAACTCAGTGCCTTGTGGATACACTTGCACAGTCCTTTAAACTAATAGCATTCATAGAGTCTTCGCTTACTTTCCTCACAATCTGCATGTTGGTGCTTTCATCATCCACTCTCAGATTTAGTTTGAAATCTCCCAAAGTGTAGCTCGTGTAACTCTTCTTGAAAGACAGCTGCCCAATCAACTCTGCTTGACTACAAGGAAGTTTTGAGGAAACTAATTATAGGAGAGTCATGATAATCCCCAAACTCTTAGGTAAGTAGGAAACTCTATGGAACTCTGTGGTTATGCTAACAGCTTATTTATGAATGTGGTCTTTATTTTGGCATTTTTTTTTTACAGTTTTCACTGTACACTTTTAAGGCACATGAGTATGCATTTGCTGCTCATTATGCGCTGCAGTTCTGGGGCAAAGCTGGGTACAAAGGGACTCTGAAGGACAAACCTGACCATTCATCTGTACACACGTACCATGCTGGCTGCTGTGAGTTGTAGAAAGAAGCTCTGCAGATTCTCCAATGGGAAGAAATAATGAGCTTAAAGCAACAGCTCCTCTGAAAGCAGTTGGCAGTTAGATAATGATGGATATGTTACAAATTCCAGAAATATCAGCCAAGAAAGATGAATGGTGCATATAAAGAAAGGAAGGCTAACATCTACCACCTTTGTTTTAGGGGTAAACACAGAAGATGCTCCTCAGTGTGATGGTAATTTGCCTGAGGTATATCGTATTGTAATGGCACCACATTGCAAAACAAATTTCTTTTGGAGGGAGATTACTGAGAAAGAAATTAGACATGGGAAGAGCTGCAAAGTAGAAGTTGAAATTTTGGCCTTGAAATTTAAGTTTTCCTATGTGCTCTCTTGCTGAAATTACTTAACGACCAGCAGCTTGGTCCTCTTTTGTACGATGAACATGGGCTGGTAAACTTAAGACAGTGTTTACAGACATCAATACCATTGATTAAAAAGTAAAAGTTCTGTCAAACAGTAGTTTGATCTTCATGACAGCAAACAGCCTGTTTGATGTTTTTATTGAATCAATTGATTTTTTTTTCACTGAATTGATTGGTTGTTTTACTGTCATGTGGACACTTCCTAAATCAACATGTGCCTCTATAGAGGGATTTGTGACAAATTCTCAATTCATGAATGTCTGTAGAATTCCACGCTAACAGAACCTTATGAACCCCAAATTTCATCAGAATCAATGGCATCAATGCTGAGAAAAATGTTTTTCTTTTCCTTAAAGTTGGATTTGAATTTTAGAATTCTAGCAACTTAATGTTATAGACTGATAAAAGGTATTTTTCTGTTCTTACCTTGTTCAAGTATGTACTTTAAATGTTGACTGAGTTGTTAGATAATACTCCACCAATAAAGGGAGGTTAATTTGCCATAGATTTTTAAAGTTGAAAGAAAAAGATAACAGATGCCCACCCCTACTCTACCCACACTATCTCATCTTATTAATTCCCAAGCTTATACCTTATCTAGGTTTTCCAACTCCTAAAGGAAATTATCACACATAATATTCATTCCTGTCAAGATGTTTTAAATGCTTACAGTGTGAGTCCTGCAACACATTATTATTTTTTTTCCCTAAAAATTTAGGATTTACAAACAGGCTTTTGTTTTAGCAGGGGAGTTTAGGCAGAAAGATGAAGTCTGCTGTATTCTACCTATGGAAGTGATGTACCAGCTATTTTACTGCGCATATGGTAGAAGGCGGCAGTTATGGACAGTTTTCAGCTGTCCTGATTCAATCCAAACTACTAAATATCGTTGCTGAGAAACTCAAGATTGATGTTGCTTATATAATTAGCATATCTGTTGCCCATAGGAGCTGCAGTAGGATTCATTTTCTAGCTGGGCTGTGATAGACCTGGAAGGGTCAGTTTATAACAGCTCTGGCCCATCAACTTTCACCACACACTGGGATTATTCAGAGCTCCAAATTCACTTAATGACGAAATTCTATTTGCTATGTTACTTCTCTCTGACACTAACCAATGCATGCCACTAGATTTTCTCTTGTGTCATTTATTCGTTCATTCACTCATTTATCACTTGAAGATTCACTTTGAGATATTTCATTTACAGCAGATACTTTTGTCTCCTACTTGATTGATCAAAGATATCTGACCCAAGTTTTATTTCCTGTCACACTCTAACTTCCAAATATCTCTATACTTGTATTTTTCTTACCAATTGAAATAAGTCTATATATTTTAAGCTATCTTTTATTTCCCTCCTACATAACTGTGCTTTGGAATAATGCCTTGTTTCTTTAGAATGTATATTGATTTCTAGTGGCTCCATCATCACTGCCCACAAATATTTTCATGTCTTCCATTACAAAAGAAAAAAGTGTCTCTAGCTGTGGTACTCTTACAGTTACTACTCTTTAATGCCAGGTTTCTCCAAAGAGCGATTTACAATTCTAGTCACCATCCCCTTACCAGTCCTCACTGACAGTCTGGCTTTCGGTTTCCATCGTCATCATTTTACAGGAACTCGTTTCCCCAAGGTTATTAGTGTCTTCCTAATTGCCAAATCCAGAAGTGTGTTATCATTCCTAATTCCTGAAATTACTCTTGCATTAAACACTTACTTGACTCCTTTGACTCTTTTCTATTGTGTGTGTGTGTGTGTGTGTGTATGTGTGTGTGTGTTTGGTCCTTCAGAGAACTCATGCATTCTCATGGCTTTAATACTGAGCAGCAGGAATGGATGGGAAGAGCTTTAATATCAGACAGATATTCTAATTCTACCTGGTCCTTCCATTTATGAGCTATGTGATCTTGGATACATTTTTTAAATTTCTCATAACCTAAATTTTCTCATTGCAAAGTAGAAGTAATAATGCCTAGTGCATCGGATAGACAGGATTAAGTGAGACTGCAAAATGCATAGTGGGTGCTCAATAGATGGTAGTTTCCTTGACTTTCCTCAGTAGTTTCCTGAATTTTCTGCTAAGTTTGGTCATCTTTTCTCTGGGTTGACTATTTGTACTGGATGCTTCTACTGCTACCTCAGTCGTAAATATTAAAGACCAGAATCAACATGCCCTTCACAAAGGCCAGTGACAGCTGTCTGGGTTCTGTTGGGAAGCTCTGAACTGCTGCATCACAAAGAGTTATTATGGACACTGCTTTCTGAGGGATTTCAATAGTTGTGGCTGCTGTTATCTGTCCCAACTCCATTCTAGTTCAACTCTGTTTTCCTCGTTTTTCTTGCTTGGTGAATTGGAGTGGTCCTGGCTTCTACCTTTGACCTTCTTCTGGGCTGGATGGAGGCTCTGGGTTCTAATTTCTCTCTTCAATTCAAACTGGCTTCCCTCCTTCCCATGGGGATTGATAACCAAGTTCATGGTTTTTCAGGCCTCCAGTGTTGTCTGCCTGGATAGCTCTCTGTTGCCCTCACCTGACACAAATCCACAATTATGAAAGCCACGTGATTGAAATCTGCTTCCAACATTCACCCTTTTAGGGCGTGACAAGTATTGTCATCACTTTCAAGTTCTCAAGCTGGAAAGCTTAAAGTAGAATTTCACCTCTATACCTCACCTTTTTCTCCAGGAGAGTCCTCAAGTCCATTCAATCCACAATTACTTGAGCTTTACAATGCTTCATAAATAGGTCTTTTACTATTTATACTAATAGAAAATAATAGTATATAATTATAATAGTAATAATATATAGTATATAATTATAATAGTAATAACAATAATAATGATAACAATAATAGCTAACATTTATTGAGAGTCTACTATATGCCAGGCATTGTGGCAAGACTTTCAAGCCTCACGTATTATAAAAAGGAAAATTGAAATTTAGGGAGGTTAAATACCTTGCTTAAGATCATGGTAAGTATTGGAGCTCAGGATTTCAGCCCAGATTTGTCAGCTCCCAAAGCCCTGTTTTTATTCACTGGTCTATGTTTGAAATGAGCTTGTCTCCATGATGAAAGCACTGATGTATTTTTCATAAATATTTCTCAAATTGATATCCACAGATGTTGCGAAATTGCACCAACTAATGATTTCATAGAATTAGAAATAAATTGTAAATAAACTGTTACTCTAGTAAAGATTTGCCAAGTGCGGCCCAGAAATAAGTATAGCCCCAATGCTGAAGAAAGAGAGCAGAGGGGAATAGTGTGAGATTATGGAGAAAGGGAAATGAGTGAAAATATGATCCCTGATGTCCACTTATTTAATCAGTGGAAACATTCTCTGGCTGGGAAGAAATAAAAAGGGGTGTCCTTGGAAAAAGTAAAAATTGAAACAGGTAACGGTGTCAGGTCATAGAAAGTCAATAGAGAGGACCAGTGGTGAGGTTTGAAAGGACAGATTACCTCTTGAAATACTTTCCATTAGCATTAAACACTTGAACATGTGCCTTGCAATGTCAAAACAGTTTGTATGGAAATTCTAGCACTCTTTGTGCATCGTCTCAGATAGAGCACTGGACTTTGAATATGAATACTGAGTTCTCTTCACAGTTCTATCATTAAACAGCTGTTTGACCTTGGACAAATCTCCCAAACTTACTGGCTCTCAATTTTGTCGTCTTTAAAATCCTCATGAGTTGGACTGGATGAACTCTAAAGATCTCTCCTGCTTTAGCATTCAGGTATTCTGTATGCTCAAAATGGGGTGATGACTTATGGCTTAGGTTGGTGCCCCAATACCTATACTACAAATTTACCAGCATTACATATGGATGTCATGGGTTGCTCTGGTCACTCAGATTGTGGAGGAAATTTTAAATCTTGATAAGAGAGTCCCCAAATGGTGGATAAGCACATGACATCAGAGGTCATGTACCTTTTGTAAAGTACCAGAATGTGTTATCATTTTGCCTTGCCACTGAAGTCTCTTTCTAATTCTTGAGTCAAGCCCCCTGCTCCCCCTTGGTGCATCTATTTCATTGCAACTGCTGCATATAACCTCAGTTAGCATGTGCACAGGAGGGTCTGTGCAACTGAACATGTGAAAGCACAGTTACAACTGAACAGGAGAATGATTTGGTCAGTAGTTTAGTATCTCAAAATCTAAAGAATGATCACTTTCACCTAGACTGGTAGACCCAAATTGCCCTTTTCATTGCTTCACTAAAACACACCACTTTGCCCAGTTCGCTTACTGACTTTTTCATCTCAAGCACAAATTCTTACCCAGGTAGAAGTTAAACATCCACAACACAATAATTGCAAAAGTAAAAGTGCCAATTCAACAGAATTCCAAAACCAGAAGAAATGTCTGCAAACTTGACAACTGTGTACATTAAGTCTGAAAATGATTTTTTTTTTTAATTTAAAAAAGAGGATTCGGATGTTCTTTTGAAAAACCCCACCTCTCTAGTACAAGAATGTATTTATCTACAGGAAATGAAAAGGAACTTAGCATCTGTTGTAGAAAACAGTGGGAAACACTGAGATTGCTTTTCAGAGTCCAAGAAAAAGCTGGCAGCTAGGATTTGGTTTAAATTACACCCCTAAAATGTCACCCCAGCTTCTAGATACATACATTATATGTATTAAAAAGCCCAACTTTTTCCCCTCCTCACTACTCTGCTTTGCAAAAAGCAGCAAGAGTTAAAACACAAGAGCAATTTTTAGAGGAAACCTCATGACTAGCAATCAGTGCTAATAAGATTCTTTTCCTCTTGCAAGATTCAGAGAAAGCCCTCGATCCATGCCAAGCACATTCAAAGGCAAGGGACTAAGAGCTCCCCTCACAGGTTCATTATCATTCTCAGGTTATCCCAAGCCAAGTGAATCAGGAAAGCAAATGAATTAGTGAGAATTAAGGAGCCTCTGTGGTCTGAACCCACTCCAAATCTCAGCTAAGATGAAAGGTAGACGCTGATGTCTTACGTCCCAGGGTTCTCAGGATTGGAGCCCCAGTGCCTAGCTGTTCCTCTAGAGCCTTGCAGAAATGTGCAGGCAGTTAATGTTGCCTAACATCTCCTGACCGTGGGTTCAGCCATGTGGGAAAAGTTTTACGAGGCTGCAAAACCAAACCCCCTTTCACTCACAATTAATTACAGAAGACTTGCTATATCACCTAGCTGTCAATGAGTCCAGCATGGGCACTTTTCTTTCTATTTTGGCCACTTACTAATAATCAAAGATACCAGGGTAATGCTTTATTATATGATGATATCAAGTGGGATTTCTGAAGAACAAATCTATAAAATATTTGAAGGGCTAAGCGTTAAGCTTCTTTGGAAGTGATGCCTTGAGCTGAGGAGCAGGATTGGAATGTGAACTAAAGTCCTTGGAATTACAGAAGTTTTTGTTGTTTTTATTGTTGTTTTAAATGCTCCTGGCAAATTGGGGTGGGCAGAGTGGGGAGGGGGCATGCTTTTGTACTTGTGACGGAGATATAGTAATCCTCGGAGCATCTGTGGGATTTAAACAAAACATGTAGTAAAGGTTTGGGAGTAGCAGTTTGTTTTCATTAAATACTTGTTACTGCTAATTATATTTGATCACTGTAAAGAATACAGTTTAATTAAAGAAACACGGCGGTTAGGAAAATATTTGATTTCCAAAGGAGAACAATTTATCTTTGCATTAGTAAATAGGGAAAAAAGTAATTGCAACTGTATATTTTTTAGTATATTGTTGGTTTTTATGGAGAAGCTTCATTCCATTTTGGGGGAAAAATCTTATCCCTCTTCTTAAAGTTATAGCAAAGTATTAATTTCATATCACACTATTTGAATGCATGCTTCTATTTATTTAACATAAGTAATTATTTAAAATGGAAACATTTGGCAAATGACATTAAACAACATATTCTGATATACATCTGAATCAGTGTATCTTCTTTCTTTTTAGAGAAGCTTTCAGTGTTAACTCTTTCACTGAACGTTGAAATGTGCTATGACATTACATGTTTTCCCTCATCAACATATGATTTTCATTTTAATTTTAATTTTGCCAGGTAATATTTTGGTAGTGCCCTGATGGAAATTAATAGAAAATCAAGGCAAAACCTAGTATTCACATTGCTTGTATATCACAATTGTTCTTTTAAGCAGTCATACTAGAGAGCTTTGATTTTTTAAAATGTATCTTCCTTATGTCAGTTTAGTTTAGGTGAACTCCCATGAGCTCTGTGAGCTCAATGGACAAAAGTATATTAACTTAGTATAGCTAATATAATATTTTTTTAAAAGGGTAATTCCAATATTGTGTTTATAATACGTAAATGTCAGGGATGACTCAGTCCTAAAATGAGAAGCACTTCTTTGTAATCTTAACACCATAAAGATGACTGAAAATATAAATGCATTATAAGTTTTGCATTATACCTTACAAAGAAGTGATTTTTATCTTTCTATTTTAAACATATGCCTGTGGATTTTGGAGGATATTTGTTTGTAAAAATATTTGGACTTTTTTCACTTTTTCTTATAACCCTTATATACCCTAAAATTTAAATATCAACATATTTGAATTATATTTTTAAAAACTTTCTTTTATCTCATAGAGAATAGTGAACCTAAAAAGTGTATTTAAAATATTGTTTAAATATAGTTGAGACTTTTTTATAATTTAAATGTTCAATTTATCTTTGACCTATATTAAAATTAGATTAGAGCCAAAAAAAGTAAGTTTCCAATTATGTCCAAGTAGAAAAGAGAAATGCTCTTTTTTTTCTGAATTGCCTTCTATTTTGTTATTATTTTCTATGATCATCACTTAAATACCTACCAATGAGTTTTTCCTTCTTCTTCTTCTTTTCTTTCTTTTTTTCTTTTTTTGGTAAAACTAAAATAATTTGATACTTTTGGGTAGAGGAGGAAATTAAGGTTCCAGCTTTTTGATAGATTATATCAACATCTATGAAAACCTTTATGTTCAAAAATGCTAAATCTGTAAGCAATTTTCTACCAAATTCAGCTCTTACCAGATTTCTGAATAAAGCATAGGAAAGCAATTAGAGCAGTTTAGTATACAGCCGACAGCCTAGCGAGCAGCTTTCTGCATGCTTCCATCAAAGCAGAAACATAGCCTTGTTAATAGAAGTAGTATTTAAAATGCCGTGAATCGACAGCTGCCCGCAGTGGTCGCAGCAACAAGCAGTTCTACGTTAGCATCGCAGCCCGCCCTGCCCTTGCGCTGCCCACAAATGACCAGGCAAATCCCAGAGGTACTCTTGAATTTCTGCATTCTCATTTCTTCAGCTGTAAAATATCTGTCACTCACATCCCACACTGGCCAAAGTGACACCTGCCAGTCTCAAGAACAAGGACAAATTATTGTCCCTCTGCCAGCCACATTTCAGAAATGAGCACAGAGCAATGTAGGGACATGCATCCAATGGTGTATTTTTAAACTTTGTAATTTGTTTTTTGAATATTTCTTTAAAGGAGGCTAATTTGCAACATATTGTTGTTTTATATTACAGAACATGTGCTTTTGTGGTTCACTGTACATCATAATGACACATTTAAAAATAATTACAAACAGCTGGCAAAATATATATTGAGTAAGCTTAGGCATCTCTGTACAGGGCAATTTGGTGTTATTGTCATAAAAGGACCATGGCTTTGGTGAAGTTGTAAATGTCACTATTGGAGGGCTTCCAGGATCCTTACAGGCTCAAAATCCAAAATATTTCCTTAGACGCACCTCCTGATCTGAACGTTTTGTGGTGTGTGTGTGTCTGTGTGTGTGTCACAGAGATGGAGAGAGGGAAGGACAGAGGGAGGGCGAGAGAGAGAGCGCGTGTGAGAGGAGAGAGAGAGGGAGGAAGAGAGAGACAGAATGAATGAGACCTGTCATCATGTCATGTGAGGTTTTGCAACGTTCTATCCGTTGGCGATGAAATGCAACATGACAGAATGTAATGTAATGTAACGTATCAAAAAATGTAAATAATATACTTTGTGGGATTAGATATCTGCTGTCAATTCCTGTGGTCAGGATCTGAACCGAACTTACTGAGGCGGACAGAAGCTCAGTGAACGCCAAACTGGCCATGGTGTTAGAGAACCAACACACACCGCAGTTCACTGATTTCCCCAATTACTTTGGGGTAGTTTGGCATGTATAGAAATGTTCAACAAAAGTTCTCTTGTTGGACACTTCTGGGAAGCAATTTGATTGTTAATTACAAACGCGCAGGGTGATTGCTCTGCATCATTGTTTTACTCCTTCAGCACTCCATTAGAAGCTTACCTGCTGAAGTTTTATTTTTAGATCTTTGAAATTTTAGCATCTTCCTTATGTCAACCTGATTCAATACGAGTGACCCCTCCAGATAAAATCCTTTAACTAGCCAGGGTAATCCAGTGCCACTTGTGAGAAGGAGAAGAGAGAGGATGACGACATGCATTTTATCTCTATTAGCATCTGTAATCAAGCAACACACACACACACACACACACACACACTTCAAAATTCTGTGCCTTTTGAGAAGTAACTCAGTTACATGCTCTAGACTGCTTGAACATTGTGAAAAGAAAAAGGCACATTTCTGAATTAATCCAAATGCATTCCAGATACTATTTCTTTTTATTACCGAGCTTTAGTCTCAGCTCTTGACAATAGACAGCAAGAGTCCACATTGCCTTAAAGGTAAGTGGGCAGAAGCTCATTTGATACTGAATTCCTGAGAATGGAACCTTTTATTTGCTGTCATAGTGATGACTTTTAATTGTCCTAATAAATAAGCTTTTAAAAAGCTTCTAAAATGTTCTCTAATAACACACTTTGGTCTTTAGCCATAGAAATGCAGAAATAATTAGAAGTGGCATTGTGTACACTGCCTTCTGGACTGGGCTGAAGGTGAAGGAGAAAGTCTCATGCTATCCTTGTCAGCTGCAAGGGTAATTACTGCTGGCTGAAATTACTCAACATTTGTTTATAAGCTCCCCAGAGCATGCTGTAAATAGATTGTCTGTTATAGTCCAATCACATTAAAACGCTGCTCCTTGCAAACTGCTACCTCCTGTTTTCTGTAAGCTAGACAGAGAGAGCCTGCTGCTCACTTATTGAGCACTGAGCACAGAAGAGCTATGCTTAATGTGATTGTTTCCATTAGATTCTTCTCTGTCTAAGATCACATTTGTCGTTTTCAGGGTCTGAATGCTAGTGGGGTACATTACTTTCATTAGGGCTCTTTTATTTGCTTTAGGGAGGATGAATTTCTTTATTATTGGAATGTATCTGTGTCAGCTTGGAAGAAGATTAGAAACAATACCGGGAAGTGACCACATACTTTCTTTTTCACACATAGGATTTGTTTATCTATATTGAGTTTTAGAAAGTTAATATTTGTTTGTTATATGTTTGATTCCCTTTAGTATGTATACATGGAGTCCTCACTATATATGTCACACTAGATTAGGTACTATGAATATATATATCTATTACTCTTAGGGAAATTAAAATCTAGGTGGGGAAAATAACTTGGACACCTGATAAAGACTAATAAGATACGCGATGAAATGTAAATTTGAAATTAACTTAGTACCAAAATGGATATGCAAACTATATATATGGATGATCAGCAAGTTTTTGTGTCTGAAGGATGTGTTTCCTATCTTAGAAAGGTAATAAGCCTTTATGAATGAAATTAATTGCACCTTCTTCATAGGAACCAGAGACAATCTGGATAGTAGTTTGCTCAGCTTCCGGTTCATCATTTTGTATGAGAGAGATTTGATTGGTCCTTTAGGCTGGCTGTGCTTAAAGGTTTTGGATACAGAAGACAATAGGAAATTTAAAACAGCTCAACAGAAAGAACCTGCATATTCACTGAACCAGATCCTGCCATCCTCCAACTTTGTTCTCTAATTGATTAGTAAGTTTTGCTATTTGGTTTTTGTTTTTGTTTTGCTAGGAAAGCACTGGGAATAATTCCTGAATTGTTTCCATTTATAATTGACCAAGATTTACAAATTCTGGGTGATCATATCTTTACAGTAGTCTCAAATAGAAAATTGTATTTGAATTCATCAAGAGAATGAACTGCTCTATAAACCTGTCTTGAAAAGGGACAGACATGGGAAGAAAAATATTGCAGAGAAGGAATATTACTTAGATGACGGCAGATATAGGAATGAGAAATACAAATTGTATAAATTCAAACCTGAGAGACAAAAGCACTAATTGTAAAGTGGAGAAAAAGTAGGTATAATCTTACTTTCCAGGTGATACTTAGGCTTTTCTTTTTTTTTTACTTTCCACCCTTCCAAAATTTTCTCTGGGAATTCTTCTTCCCCTTTATCTAGTTTGGAATTGCTGTGGGGTATTGGAAAACTTCCATTTCCTATTATGTGTGCCAGTGTCACTGGAAAGCATTACAACACACACACACACACATACACACATACAGAGAGAGAGAGAGAGAGAGAGAGAGAAAGAGATTTGAGTACCAGGAATGATGATTCAATTACATTTTACAATAATTCCTGGAAGTACCATTTTCTAGGCTTTAGTATATGAAAGAGCATCAGATGCAGATTGTATTTTGGGTAGGCACATATATTGCAGTGAAAATCCAGGGATGTTTTACCTAGAAGGGAAAATGAACATGGGGATGCCAGTGGTATGCTCATTTCAGAATGTTTGGCTAAATTTATTTTCAAGAGAAAACTGAAGCTAAATAAAATCATTCTTTAGGGCTAGCACACGTTGTCTTGAAATAGACTGAATTCATTTGTTATCTATGTAACATTTTTATATGCTTCACATTACTCACTTTATGCCATTAGGAAAGCACTGAATCTTTAAAGAGAAACTTCCTACAGCTAAAAAAGACATTAAGGGAGAAAAATGCTGGGAGCCATAGTGACAGGTACAACTAAGCTTGTATCCTTCGGTTCCCTGGAAACCAGTCAAACACTATCTCATCTTGCAATGGTTGTGTCTGATCCTCTGCTTCAGACATCTTCCTAATAATGGCAACTGCAGAGGTGACTCTCTGCAAATAAGGGCTTGCAGCCACTGGGCATCCATCACTTTTCTCCAGAGCAACATTAGACCACCCTAATGGGTACTCCCGTCTTCATTATGATATTAATTCTCTAAATTTCCGAAGTGATTTCATTTGTAATATGACAAAGCCTGGCTGCTCAGGAGACAAACTGTTTTCATCCCCCTCCTGCATGCTCACAAAGGCATGCTCTCTTTAGTCTTTGGGGGAAAAGGAATTTGATAGCATCAGATCTCTTGTGATACACAAGGCTGGCTAACAGCTACACCACCTGCCAGCACTTCATGCCTGGCCATCCAGCCTGAAGCTTTCTAAAGCGGTGGTTGATGAGTGGAACATGGATGTTGGTTTGGAAAGAAACTATGTGGAGAGAAAACGGCAGCAGAATAAAAAACTCGGCATGGAAGCTGAGTGGGATTTGAGGGTAACAGTGGGGTCAGAGAGAGACTAGAAACAGAATCAATTGCAATAGGGCTGGTTTGGTAGTTGCTATCTAACATCATGATTTTTTTCGCCCTTGTCCATTGCAGTCTGTCGTGGCTACAAATTCCAGGGCTGCCAACTGTATACAACATCCAAAGTAGGGTCATTCATTTTCCTTTCAATATGCTAACCTCTATGGGCTTTAATTCAATCTCCTACATCAAAATTAGCTTATCTTCTATAATGCCTATTGGATATAAAACTCAGACTACACACAAAACATCCTGTCTTGATCAACATAGAGGATTTTCCACTAACTGATAATCATAGTTCCTAATGGGATTAGGCATCATAGAAAGAACATCTAAATTGAGTACAAAATGCTAAATTTTTGAGAAGTCCAGCACTGATGAAAATACTGATGTAGATTTAATTTTTTCTACTTTCCCTTTCCTTGCTTTTTTCTGGCAAACTCTTGCTCTTGCCTTAACTGTTGACATTTAATTTGTTAAAAAATTATTATTAGACAAGACTAAAGAAAATTCTTATTTTTCAATTAAGCATAGCCTAATAAGTAGATCACTATTATTTAAAAATTCAGTATCCTAATTAGAGGTAGCCTAGTTTAGTGGTAAATCATCAGCAAAAGCTAAATTTCATTTCGTTAGCAAACTATGCAGTCTTGCAAAACTGAATGAAAGAAACTACTTGGGTTTCGTTTTTTCAATTTTAAATGAAGAAGCTAAACTGTAGACTCCAACAAGTTTTATATTTTATATTTGTTTATATTTATATTTCAAATATTATTTTATGTTATATCTGAATTTTTGTCTGTGTTCAAATGCCTGGTTTCCAGGCAGGATGTATGTAGGCCATATCTCCTTCTTACAAATGTTAATAGAATATTCATGTAATTGACCTAACATTTCAGAATATTTGCTGTAGTTTCAGATCTGTAGGCTATTATTAGATTTGGACAAAAACGTATCTTTTATACTATATTTATTTCTTTTAGTTTTTATTATAAATGAACTAGGACCAGATCCATCATATACATTGCTATTAGGAGTATCAAAATAAAGATGTATAAATTTTTAATAAAGTAAAACAATTATTTGAGAATAATAAATTTTGCTTCTTTTCCCAAACCACAAATTCTTCAAAAGAAAACAAGAGAACATTACTGGATATTTTATCTCTCATCCATCCTATTATTCAGTTTAAGATACTATCCTATACATTTCTTAGTACTTTTGCTCTTTTTGTTAAAAAACATATTCAAAGCTAAGCTTTGTTAATTTAATCTAAAACTTCTGTAAATGTTATAGTTTTTCTTCTTAGAAATTGAGAGTTGATTGTTTTTCTGACAACTCAATTTCTAGAATAAATCATATATCAAATTGTAATATTGTGCTTCTCAAGATTTTCAAGGGTTAAAGTGTATGCCATAAGAAATTTTAACATGAATCTTATGAATATTTGCGAAATCTAAGTACAGACCATTGCCAGATTAGCAATGTCTGATTTTAAATATCTCTTCCATACAAGTGCGAGGCACTTCTGGTTTCGCTGTTTCTAGAAGCATCATATAATCCTGTTCACTTCCTAGTCTCTTCTACAGTGGTGAAGTGCCAGGCTCCCCTGCCACCGTTGTAGAATGGAGTCGGGTGGTATGATTTCAGGCAGGCACATCAGGGAGATTCCTGTTAAGTTGGAAGGTTTTTGTTGTGGAAAATGTCTTCCTTGGGCCCCAAGTTGGAACAAAAGAGTTGAGTTACATTTGTTCAATTATCAGAGGTTTATTGAGAGCCTCCTATGTGCAAGCTAGCCTTTCCCTTCCAAATGTCCTTCTGACAACTTAGCATGTTTCACTTTCTCCAAATGATTGGAACCATATTGTTTCCAAACATACATCTAAGGCACAGGGCCTTTGATGTTGGATTAGTTGAAAATGGATGATATTTCACTGCAATATAAATAAGAAATAAACAAGCAGAGGATTGTCAGGCTCCTGACATCTGACTGAAATGAAATTAAGTCTAAGTTCCTTGAGTTTATTAATCAGTTCTTATTTGTTAAATTATCTATTATATGTATAGAGTAGGTAGTTAACATATCTCCATCAAACTAAACTGAAACTATACTAAGATTCGCAACTGATACATTTCCACTCATTTGCAATATAGAAATTCAAACTCATGATTTGAACAATTTGTGGGATTAATGAGAACACTGCAAATAACACTATTATGTTGACAATAATATATACAGCATATTGCCATAACATGTTTTATAGTGTTAGGAATTTTTTTTATTTTTTATTTTTTATTAAAGTTCTAGGGTACATGTGCACAACGTGCAGGTTTGTTACATATGTATACATGTGCCATGTTGGTGTGCTGCACCCATTAACTCGTCATTTACATTAGGTATATCTCCTAATGCTATCCCTCCCCACTCCCCCCACCCCACAATAGGACCCAGTGTGTGATGTTTCCCTTCCTGTGTCCAAGTGTTCTCATTGTTCACTTCCCACCTATGAGTGAGAACATGTGGTGTTTGGTTTTCTGTTCTTGCGATATAGTTTGCTGGGAATGATGGTTTCCAGCTTCATCCATGTCCCTACAAAGGACATGAACTCATTCTTTTTTATGGCAGCATCGTATTCCATGGTGTATATGTGCCACATTTTCTTAATACAGTTTGTCATTGATGGACATTTGGGTTGGTTCCAAGTCTTTGCTATTGTGAAGAGTGCTGCAATAAACATATGTGTGCATGTGTCTTTATAGTAACATGATTTATAATCCTTTGGGTATATACTTAGTAATATATATACCCATTATATATATTATAATATATATATTATATTATATTATTATAATATATTATATTATATTATTATAATATATATTATATTATATTATTATAATATATATATTATATATATTATTATAATATATATATTATATATATTATTATAATATATATATATTTATGGGATGGCTGGGTCAAACGGTATTTCTAGTTTTAGATTCTTGAGGAATCACCACACTGTCTTCCACAATGATTGAACTACTTTACAGTCCCACCCACAGTGTAAAAGTGTTCCTGTTTCTCCACATCCTGTCCAACACCTGTTATTTCCTGACTTTTTAATGATCGCCATTCTAACTGGTGTGAGATGGTATCTCATTGTGGTTTTGATTTGCATTTCTCTGATGACTAGTGATGATGAGCATTTTTTCATGTGTTTGTTGACTGCATAAATGTCTTCTTTTGAGAAGTGTCTGTTCATATACTTTGTCCACTTTTTGATGGGGTTGTTTTTTTCTTGTAAATCTGTTTGAGTTCTTTGTAGGTTCTAGATATTAGCCCTTTGTCAGATGAGTGGATTGCAAGAATTTTCTCCCATTCTGTAGGTTTCCTGTTTACTTTGATGGTAGTTTCTTTTGCTGTGCAGAAGCTTTTTAGTTTAATTAGATCCCATTTGTCAATTTTGGCTTTTGTCGCCATTGCTTTTGGTGTTTTAGACATGAAGTCATTGCCCATGCCTATGTCCTGAATGGTATTGCCTAGGCTTTCTTCTAGGGTTTTTATGGTTTTAGGTCTAACATTTAAGTCTCTAATCCATCTTGAATTAATTTTTTGTATAAGGTGTAAGGAAGGGATCTAGTTTCAGCTTTCTACATATGGCTGGCTAGTTTTCCCAGCACCATTTATTAAATAGGGAATCCTTTCCCCATTTCTTGATTTTGTCAGGTTTGTCAAAGATCAGATGGCTGTAGATGTGTGGTATTATTTCTGAGGGCTCTGTTCTGTTCCATTGGTTTATATCTCTGTTTTGGTACCAGTACCATGCTGTTTTGGTTACTGTAGCCTTGTAGTATAGTTTGAAGTCAGGTAGCATGATGCCTCCAGCTTTGTTCTTTTGGCTTAGGATTGTCTTGGTAATGAGAGCTCCTTTTTGTTTCCATATGAACTTTAAAGTAGTTTTTTCCTGTTACCAAAGCCTGGCAGAGACACAACAAAAAAAGAGAATTTTAGACCAATATCCCTGATGAACATTGATGCAAACATCCTCAATTAAAATACTGGCAAACCAAATCCAACAGCACACAAAAAAGCTTATCCACCATGATCAAGTGGGCTTCATCCCTGGGATGCAAGGCTGGTTCAACGTATGCAAATCAATAAATGTAATCCAGCATATAAACAGAACCAAAGACAAAAACCACATGATTATCTCAATAGATGCAGGAAAGGCCTTTGAAAAAATTCAACAGCCCTTCATGCTAAAAACTCTCAATAAATTCAGTGTTGATGCAACATATCTCAAAATAATAAGAGCTATTTATGACAAACCCACAGACAATATCATACTGAATGGGCAAAAACTGGAAGCATTCCCTTTGAAAACTGGCACAAGACAGGGATGCCCTCTCTCACCACTCCTATTCAACATAGTGTTAGAAGTTCTGGCCAGGGCAATCAGGCAGGGGAAAGAAATAAAGGATATTCAATTAGGAAAAGAGGAAGTCAAATTGTCCCTGTATGCAGATGACATGATTGTATATTTAGAAAACCCCATCGTCTCAGCCCGAAATCTCCTTAAGCTGATAAGCAATGTCAGCAAAGTCTCAGGATACAAAATCAATGTGCAAAAATCACCAGCATTCTTATACACCAATAACAGACAAACAGAGAGCCAAATCATGAGTGAACTCCCATTCACAATAGCTTCAAAGAGAATAAAATACCTAGGAATCCAGCTTACAAGGGATGTGAAGGACCTCTTCAAGGAGAACTACAAACCACTGCTCAATGAAATAAAAGAAGACACAAACAAATGGAAGAACATTTTATGCTCATGGATAGGAAGAATCAATATCGTGAAAATGGCCATACTGCCCCAGGTAATTTATAGATTCAATGCCATCCCCATTAAGTTACCAATGACTTTCTTCACAGAATTGGAAAAAACTACCTTAAAGTGTTAGGAATTTTTAATGATTAATAGTTTGGTTTTAGGTATCAGCAAAACACATATCTAAATTACTTTACATTACTTTGAAAATCAAATCAATTTCATGTACTATTTAAAATGATTTCTATATTGCTGGTTTCACAACTGACACCTATCATATTTTAAGATATTAATTCATAGAAATGCTTTTCACTTAAAAATACGATGAGCAAAGAAATCACCAATGAATGGCTTTGCAGTGGTAAATGGTATAATAAACATACATAAGGCTGGGAATCACAATGGATTTATCAGTCCAGTGATTCTGCATAAATACAGTGAGTTGGCACATGTTTAGGTTCTTTTTTCCCATAGTTGCCATCCGGAGAGATCTAGAAGAGAGTATAGACTCTACCCCAGTGAGTACTATTTCTTAGAAATCAACTTTCTGATCCAGTAGACCCCACTAATGCCTTGTTAAAGCTGTTGTGAAGGTCCTACATTAATCCAGCCCTTCATAATCACAAATTGGGACTTATGGTGTTTGGCAGAGAAAGGCACAGCCATGTTAATGTGGAGAAAATTAGCTTTCCTGTTAGATTAGGCTTTCACATTCCTATAGCTAAAACCCAAGGTGGGTGGCGTAGGGTGGTAGTGCGAGTGGGGGTTAGGGGTGGGGGTGGGGGGCGTTGGTGGCTCCTGAAATGTTGAACTCTTCACAACATGGGAAATAGTAAGTCTCAATATAAGTTTATATTTTTTGAATTCACTAGTACAATGTGCTGTACACAATGTAAGAGTACTAGTCTACAAATTACAAACCTTGGCTTCCAGTTCCAGTATGACCAATAAATGGCTCTTTGTTCTTGGAACCATTGAAACCCTGAGAGCTTTAGTTTTCTTACTGTCCAAGAGAGGAAACTGATGAAAATAATCCTCAGGTCTCTTTAAAATTCTAACATAATTTCTATTTAAAAAACACAAATTAGACTTCTTTACTAATTTACATTAATTACAGACTCTTTTTTAAAATAAAAAGCACGCAGAATATTCACTTATACTATTATTTAAAAAATACTTGCAAAAAGGATATGGTTCTTTTTTACATAAACATGCCATTGCTTATTATTCATTATTCTTGCCGTTACAAGTAACCTAGGGATTTTTGGTGAGAGCGTTTTCCATAAGTAGTTTTTTCAATAGACATTTTCCTCCAGAGTAGCAAAATTCTATTATTATTGTTTCAGTGATAACAGAAGCATCAAGTTGTAATAGTGAAAGAAGAGTTTGAAAATTACTGATTTATTTTCCACTTGGTTTAAAAAACCAAGTGTAAAAAACACTGACAGAATTAAGGAGAAAATGACTAGCAATTTTCCTCTATTTTCAGCTCAAGAAATCAAGAGTGTGCTAGAGGTAGAAACTCTTACCATTCTAAAGATGGGGCTTCCTTTAAGAGGGCGCCTGTTGTCTGCTTGGAAAGCTCTTCCCCCAGATACCTGTATTGTTCATTCTGTCACTTTGTTCAGGTGCTTGCTATGATATCGCCTCGTCAGAGAGAATGTTTCTTGATAACTTGTTGAAAATAGCATCCCCTGTCACACTCTATCTCCTTCTTCTACTTTATTTTTCCTTACATAATATTTATCACCATCTGAAATGTATTTATTTATTGTCAGTTCACCCTCCCATCCCCAATGTGAATGGAAGCTGCATGAAGTTACTGTGTCACTACTGCCCAGCATAGTATTTAGTGTATAGAAGCTGCTCAACAAACATTTAATGAATGAACTCCTGTAAATATTTAGTGCAAGCTGATGGAATTGCCCTGTAAGAAATAAGGATTTTTTTCTTTTTTTTTTTCTTTTTTTTTTTTTTTTTGCAGCAGGGGAAGCCCAGAATCTAGGGTAGGGCATGCAAACTCTGATGCCTATAAAGATTAAAAAGATAATTGTAAATATGTAGGTAAATACAATAGAGGGTGGTAAGAATCATTGTAAACTGAAAAACTGATCAATATCTAAAAACTTTCACACATTTCAAACACTGTTGGAGTCAAACCAAACATAGCTATGTGCTATATTTGGCTCACAGGGTCCACCTGCTTATAATGTGTGCAAGGTGACCTTTGTGGAACCGTGTAAGTAGGAACGACCTTGTGTTTTATTATGGAGGCAAAATATAAACCAAAATAAATAAAAACCTAAAACGGAAGCCACCTGAAAATTTGAATAGCTGTTGATATTGAAGGTCACCAAGAAACAGAAATTGAACCCCTAGATATTGAACCTGATAGTGACATCAGGGTGTTTATCAATAATTAACTTGATATTTCTAGGAGAACAATGTTTAATGTGATTCTAAGTATTCATTAGAAATCCATATTTCTCAAGCTTTACAACCCTTGCTTCTAGAGAAACCCTCCTTTATCTGCAATTGGATTCCTTTCAGAAAATGAGATCATTACAGACACCATATTTCTGACATTTTTTAAAGGCAAAAATGACAAACTTGCAAACTCTAATTGCTATCCAGTCTTTGATTACATAGCATTATTTATGGCTTCTGATGCTTTCAAGAACTCTTTACCAAGAATACTGTGTTGAAAATAAAACGTGTAGGTATAGAGATTTAAGTTACAGGAAAGGTTTTGTTCAAAGAGTCCTGCTTCTTTCTAACTGCACTGACTTCACGGTTCTAGGTGTGTTGTTTCAAGCTGCACTTAAGGCACTTTAAACCTGAGTTTTCTTCTGCTTGTTTATAGTCACCCCAACTGCAGTTTAACAAGTAATAGCTGTTCAGTTATTTAGTTTCCGATTTTCCCATATGAAGCTTAGCTTCAGAGACAAATTCAGCATACAAATATTCAGAGAGAGAAGTCGCCTTAGGTATGAGGAATAACTCCGCTTAGCTCTCCAGATATTTTGTACTTATTAGGTCATCTTATTGCCTGACATAATCGTTAATATTAAAATGAGCTTGCAGGTCAGCATGGAGGTAGCCTACTCCCATTTTTTGGCCTATTTCTAGGAACCAGTAGGAAATGAATTCAGTTTGATGGAATTAGTTGTGGAATTCTCTATCTTCCCTATTCTCTTCTAGTTCAAAAGAGGGAAAGGCACATCTACATAGATATTCCTAACTACACAATAATAAACATATTGAAGAAAGATAGAGTCAGATCCAAATATGTTTAGAGGCTACTGACTTCTCAATGTAATTTGGTAGGCATTTATTAAAAGTCTCCCATGTTTAGACTCAGCTTGGTTTCTGCTGCCAAGAAGAGAGTGATGACGTACCCTGTAAGCATATTACATGCATAGTAATGCAAAGGACCACCAGGCTAGACATGCCAATAGGAACATCATATTTGGCTATACTGCAGGCTTTTTCTCTTAGATGTGCATAGTGGTACATAATTATGCTTTATTTCCCTATTTGTGCATTTTTAATAAATTCCAGATCTTTAACAACATATGCATCCTACATTCCAGTTTTAACATTGACAAGAAGAAATGGGATAGCCAAAGATACAAGAGAATTTCTATCTGGACATGCTAATAAAAAAATAAATTTTGTAGTATTCCTCAATCTTTATTTGTCTGTGAGAAAAAGTAAATTCCAAGGGTAGCTTAGTTGCTTAGAGTTCAAACCTGGAAACTATTAACTGAAGTGCTGATCTTAGCTGTCCTGAGGGTAAAGAGAGAAGAGGGTGTTTCTCAGGCACTAAATATAGGTTTACAGAGCTTCCTATCAAACGGTGATGCGCTTCAGGAGCAAAGACAGGCAGCAGATATCTGGGAAAGGTAAGAGAAGTTTGAGGGAAGCCATTGTGAACATTATATGTTTTCCATTATGCACAACTGTGCATGGGATGCGGATATCTGAAGTCAACATGAAAAAGGCTGATTACCTAACTGGGTACACACTTGGCCTCTGAACACAATTGAATCAGAGCTTCTAATGCATCTGTGATTGTGGGCCACTTGATGTACCTGAAGCCCTGTCAGTGGGAAATATGAATGTGTAGAAAGCTCTTAAATTCAGCATTTGAGGTAGGTGGAACAAGCTACTCAACTTTTTCCCCTCCTCTTTGCTTCTCCTTTTCTCCTTTCTTTTCCCTGTTCCCTTTGTGAATTTATGATTCAGAAATTATTCACACTGACTTCAAGCTCTGTCATTTCTTCATGGGTGTTTTATGCCTGCTCTTGGATTTTCATCTTGTCATTGGGTCTGGAAGTGGTGGTATATCATTACATTAAAATACTTTCCTGTGCTGAATCTGTCAGCTTGGTTAACTCCCGTGTGGGGAGAGCCAAACTAAATTCTGAAATGATCCACTGGATCTTTCTGCAAACATTAATAAGAGAAAAAATATTAGTTCTATAAGTTGAACAAATATTACATTGAAAATAAAGAGCTGCATGATTTGATATTGAAGCTTTTAATTATGACTTTGTTTATATTGCTGAAATATTAGCTCTGGAGTGTTTCTGCAGGCAGATGATGCAAATGGCAGTTACATACTGCTTGATGAACACTTCTTATCTTTCTCATCTTTTTTTTTTTTGTGTTTGGGTACTCTACTTGTTCTATTCTCCAATTAATGAAAACAAGTTGCTGCATGTGATTATAGTATATATGTTAGGATTATTTAGTCTTTCTTTTCTGCGTAATCTTTAGAACCATGGAACAGAAGGGCAATTATTTCATCCTAGACATATAGCCTTACAAAGAACCTTGAATACATACTTTCTATATTATTTTTCTGTTTCTCTTTCGTCTCCATTCCCCAACCATTTCTCTTTCCCCCACCCCCTCAAATTTGCATGTGCTTGTCTTGAGACAACTGACTTTTCTCAGTGAGAGCAAGATAATTATTAACCAACTGGGCCACTATCTACATGTGCCAGTTTGTCACTAGTACTGAATGAAAAGGGATTCCTGTAGTAGCTTAGTAAAGTTTGCATTGTACAGATAGCTATTAGAATTGCCATATTAATATATGTAACTAACACCTTATTTGAATACATTTCAGGAAATATCTATAAAAGTACATAATATAAATATAAATTCTGGGCAAAATTATACAAACAGTTCATCTCTAAACTCTATTACTTATATAATTGAAACCTCAATGTTTAAAATAACAGGTTCATTATTAAGTGCAATGTACTTTTTGTTCTGAAGAGACAAAAACCTTTGTGTCTTCCTAATCTTCATGGAAGCTCTACTAGTGGTTTGTAGGTAGCCTGGTGAGACTATTACTACCTTTAGGGTGTCTATCTGGATGGAATAAAAAAGGTTTGATGAAAGAAGTGGAACGGAAATTTGTTTTTGTCTGCTTACTTAAAGTCACAAGAGGTTTATCTCTCTCTCTCTCTCTCTCTCTCCCCGCACCCCCACCCCGCCGCCGTGTGTGTGTGTGTGTGTGTGTGTGTGTGTGTTTGTGATTAATTTTTACAGTTTCATCTTTGTTGACCTTTTGCAGTCATTCCTGGGAGTTTATATGCTTAAAAATAATTTCTAGAAACTATAGAGAATGGTTTCCTGAGTAAATGACCACTTGTGACAAGACTGAATTTACTCTCTATGTTTGAAAAGATGCTCTTGCTCACCTGGGAGCTTTACTTTTGGCAGGTTACTAGCAATCCTTTGTATAGAATGGCGTCATTCCATGATAATTAAAAAAGAGAGGGCTGCATTTCCGAGATTTCTCTTCTAGGATTTCATGAGATTTTGAGCCTCCAAGAGTAAGGCAATAAAATATCACCTGGTGGTGAGTGGCCTCTGAAAGAAAAAATACACACCAATATTCTCAATTACCCCTACCCGAAACAGAATCTCTGAATGTAAATTAAAATGAAATATGTGCCATAAACTCTGAATTATCTGTGTTAATGTAGGGGTGCATCTTTCGAAAGTCATTTATGTTAAACAGGTGGCATTCTGTCAATTGGCAATAGGTATGTATATCAGATTTATTGTTTAAATTATGTTCCATCTAAGCTAATAATAGAATCTCAGCAGTTTACATTTCTTGTGAAAGTGATAATGAGAGAGAAAAGGCTCAGAGGTGTATTAGATGGCAAATGGTAGCCACTCTGATAGCAATCATTTTATTTTTTTTATTTATTTTTTATTTTTTTAAATTTATTTATTATTATTATACTTTAAGTTGTAGGGTACATGTGCATAACGTGCAGGTTTGTTACATATGTATACTTGTGCCATGTTGGTGTGCTGCACCCATCAACTCGTCATTTACATCAGGTATAACTCCCAATGCAATCCCTCCCCCTCCCCCCTCCCCATGATAGGCCCCGGTGTGTGATGTTCCCCTTGCTGAGTCCAAGTGATCTCATTGTTCAGTTCCCACCTATGAGTGAGAACATGCGGTGTTTGGTTTTCTGTTCTTGTGATAGTTTGCTAAGAATGATGGTTTCCAGCTGCATCCATGTCCCTACAAAGGACACAAACTCATCCTTTTTGATGGCTATAGTATTCCATGGTGTATATGTGCCACATTTTCTTAATCCAATCTGTCACTGATGGACATTTGGGTTGATTCCAAGTCTTTGCTATTGTGAATAGTGCCGCAATAAACATACGTGTGCATGTGTCTTTATAGCAGCATAATTTATAATCCTTTGGGTATATACCCAGTAATGGGATGGCTGGGTCATATGGTACATCTAGTTCTAGATCCTTGAGGAATCGCCATACTGTTTTCCATAATGGTTGAACTAGTTTACAATCCCACCAACAGTGTAAAAGTGTTCCTATTTCTCCACATCCTCTCCAGCACCTGTTGTTTCCTGACTTTTTAATGATTGCCATTCTAACTGGTGTGAGATGGTATCTCATTGTGGTTTTGATTTGCATTTCTCTGATGGCCAGTGATGATGAGCATTTTTTCATGTGTCTGTTGACTGTATGAATGTCTTCTTTTGAGAAATGTCTGTTCATATCCTTTGCCCACTTTTTGATGGGGTTGTTTGTTTTTTTCTTGTAAATTTGTTTGAGTTCTTTGTAGGTTCTGGATATTAGCCCTTTGTCAGATGAGTAGATTGCAAAAATTTTCTCCCATTCTGTAGGTTGCCTGTTCACTCTGATGGTAGTTTCTTTTGCTGTGCAGAAGCTCTTTAGTTTAATGAGCTCCCATTTGTCAATTTTGGCTTTTGCTGCTGTTGCTTTTGGTGTTTTAGACATGAAGTCTTTGCCCATGCCTATGTCCTGAATGGTACTACCTAGGTTTTCCTCTAGGATTTTTATGGTATTAGGTCTAACATTTAAGTCTCTAATCCATCTTGAATTAATTTTCGTATAAGGAGTAAGGAAAGGATCCAGTTTCAGCTTTCTACTTATGGCTAGCCAATTTTCCCAGCACCATTTATTAAATAGGGAATCCTTTCCCCATTTCTTGTTTTTCTCAGGTTTGTCAAAGATCAGATGGCTGTAGATGTGTGGTATTATTTCTGAGGACTCTGTTCTGTTCCATTGGTCTATATCTCTGTTTTGGTACCAGTACCATGCTGTTTTGGTTACTGTAGCCTTGTAGTATAGTTTGAAGTCAGGTAGCGTGATGCCTCCAGCTTTGTTCTTTTGACTTAGGATTGTCTTGGAGATGCGGGCTCTTTTTTGTTTCCATATGAACTTTAAAGCAGTTTTTTCCAATTCTGTGAAGAAACTCATTGGTAGCTTGATGGGGATGGCATTGAATCTATAAATTACCTTGGGCAGTATGGCCATTTTCACGATGTTGATTCTTCCTATCCATGAGCATGGTATGTTCTTCCATTTGTTTGTGTCCTCTTTGATTTCACTGAGCAGTGGTTTGTAGTTCTCCTTGAAGAGGTCCTTTACATCCCTTGTAAGTTGGATTCCTAGGTATTTTATTCTCTTTGAAGCAATTGTGAAAGGAAGTTCATTCCTGATTTGGCTCTCTGTTTGTCTGTTACTGGTGTATAAGAATGCTTGTGATTTTTGCACATTAATTTTGTATCCTGAGACTTTGCTGAAGTTGCTTATCAGCTTAAGGAGATTTTGGGCTGAGACGATGGGGTTTTCTAAATATACAATCATGTCATCTGCAAAGAGGGACAATTTGACTTCTTCTTTTCCTAACTGAATACCCTTGATTTCTTTCTCTTGCCTGATTGCCCTAGCCAGAACTTCCAACACTATGTTGAATAGGAGTGGTGAGAGAGGGCATCCCTGTCTTCTGCCAGTTTTCAAAGGGAATTTTTCCAGTTTTTGCCCATTCAGTATGATATTGGCTGTGGGTTTGTCATCAATAGCTCTTATTATTTTGAGGTACATTCCATCAATACCGAATTTATTGAGCATTTTTAGCATGAAGGGCTGTTGAATTTTGTCAAAAGCCTTTTCTGCATCTATTGAGATAATCATGTGGTTCTTGTCTTTGGTTCTGTTTATATGCTGGATTATGTTTATTGATTTGCGAATGTTGAACCAGCCTTGCATCCCAGGGATGAAGCCCACTTGATCATGGTGGATAAGCTTTTTGATGTGTTGCTGAATCCGGTTTGCCAGTATTTTATTGAGGATTTTTGCATCGATGTTCATCAGGGATATTGGTCTAAAATTCTCTTTTTTTTGTTGTGTCTCTGCCAGGCTTTGGTATCAGGATGATGTTGGCCTCATAAAATGAGTTAGGGAGGATTCCTTCTTTTTCTATTGATTGGAATAGTTTCAGAAGGAATGGTACCAACTCCTCCTTGTACCTCTGGTAGAATTCAGCTGTGAATCCATCTGGTCCTGGACTTTTTTTGGTTGGTAGGCTATTAATTATTGCCTCAATTTCAGAGCCTGCTATTGGTCTATTCAGGGATTCAACTTCTTCCTGGTTTAGTCTTGGAAGAGTGTAAGTGTCCAGGAAATTATCCATTTCTTCTAGATTTTCCAGTTTATTTGCGTAGAGGTGTTTATAGTATTCTCTGATGGTAGTTTGTATTTCTGTGGGGTCGGTGGTGATATCCCCTTTATCATTTTTAATTGCGTCGATTTGATTCCTCTCTCTTTTCTTCTTTATTAGTCTTGCTAGTGGTCTGTCAATTTTGTTGATCTTTTCAAAAAACCAACTCCTGGATTCATTGATTTTTTGGAGAGTTGTTTGTGTCTCTATCTCCTTCAGTTCTGCTCTGATCTTAGTTATTTCTTGCCTTCTGCTAGCTTTCGAATGTGTTTGCTCTTGCTTCTCTAGTTCTTTTAATTGCGATGTTAGAGTGTCAATTTTAGATCTTTCCTGCTTTCTCTTGTGGGCATTTAGTGCTATAAATTTCCCTCTACACACTGCTTTAAATGTGTCCCAGAGATTCTGGTATGTTGTATCTTTGTTCTCATTGGTTTCAAAGAACATCTTTATTTCTGCCTTCATTTCGTTATGTACCCAGTAGTCATTCAGGAGCAGGTTGTTCAGTTTCCATGTAGTTGAGCGGTTTTGATTGAGTTTCTTAGTCCTGAGTTCTAGTTTGATTGCACTGTGGTCTGAGAGACAGTTTGTTATAATTTCTGTTCTTGTACATTTGCTGAGGAGTGCTTTACTTCCAATTACGTGGTCGATTTTGGAGTAAGTACGATGCGGTGCTGAGAAGAATGTATATTCTGTTGATTTGGGGTGGAGAGTTCTATAGATGTCTATTAGGTCTGCTTGCTGCAGAGATGAGTTCAATTCCTGGATATCCTTGTTAACTTTCTGTCTCGTTGATCTGTCTAATGTTGACAGTGGAGTGTTGAAGTCTCCCATTATTATTGTATGGGAGTCTAAGTCTCTTTGTAAGTCTCTAAGGACTTGCTTTATGCATCTGGGTGCTCCTGTATTGGGTGCATATATATTTAGGATAGTTAGCTCTTCCTGTTGAATTGATCCCTTTACCATTATGTAATGGCCTTCTTTGTCTCTTTTGATCTTTGATGGTTTAAAGTCTGTTTTATCAGAGACTAGTATTGCAACCCCTGCTTTTTTTTGTTCTCCATTTGCTTGGTAAATCTTCCTCCATCCCTTTATTTTGAGCCTATGTATGTCTCTGCGTGTGAGATGGGTCTCCTGAATACAGCAGACTGATGGGTCTTGACTCTTTATCCAGTTTGCCAGTCTGTGTCTTTTAATTGGAGGATTTAGTCCATTTACATTTAAGGTTAAGATTGTTATGTGTGAACTTGATCCTGCCATTATGATATTAACTGGTTATTTTGCTCGTTAGTTGATGCAGTTTCTTCCTAGCCTCGATGGTCTTTACATTTTGGCATGTTTTTGCAATGGCTGGTACCGGTTGTTCCTTTCCATGTTTAGTGCTTCCTTCAGGGTCTCTTGTAAGGCAGGCCTAGTGGTGACAAAATCTCTAAGCATTTGCTTATCTGTAAAGGATTTTATTTCTCCTTCACTTATGAAACTTAGTTTGGCTGGATATGAAATTCTGGGTTTAAAATTCTTTTCTTTAAGAATGTTGAATATTGGCCCCCACTCTCTTCTGGCTTGTAGAGTTTCTGCCGAGAGATCTGCTGTTAGTCTGATGGGCTTCCCTTTGTGGGTAACCCGACCTTTCTCTCTGGCTGCCCTTAAGATTTTTTCCTTCATTTCAACTTTGGTGAATCTGGCAATTATGTGTCTTGGAGTTGCTCTTCTCGAGGAGTATCTTGGTGGTGTTCTCTGTATTTCCTGGATTTGAATGTTGGCCTGCCCTACTAGGTTGGGGAAGTTCTCCTGGATGATATCCTGAAGAGTGTTTTCCAACTTGGTTCCATTTTCCCCCTCACTTTCAGGCACCCCAATCAGACGTAGATTTGGTCTTTTTACATAATCCCATACTTCTTGCAGGCTTTGTTCATTTCTTTTTCTTCTTTTTTCTTTTGGTTTCTCTTCTCGCTTCATTTCATTCATTTGATCCTCAATCGCTGATACTCTTTCTTCCAGTTGATCGAGTCGGTTACTGAAGCTTGTGCATTTGTCACGTATTTCTCGTGTCATGGTTTTCATCTCTTTCATTTCGTTTATGACCTTTTCTGCATTAATTACTCTAGCCATCAATTCTTCCACTTTTTTTTCAAGATTTTTAGTTTCTTTGCGCTGAGTACGTAATTCCTCCTTTAGCTCTGAGAAATTTGATGGACTGAAGCCTTCTTCTCTCATCTCGTCAAAGTCATTCTCCGTCCAGCTTTGATCCGTTGCTGGCGATGAGCTGCGCTCCTTTGCTGGGGGAGATGCGCTCTTATTTTTTGAATTTCCAGCTTTTCTGCCCTGCTTTTTCCCCATCTTTGTGGTTTTATCTGCCTCTGGTCTTTGATGATGGTGATGTACTGATGGGGTTTTGGTGTAGGTGTCCTTCCTGTTTGATAGTTTTCCTTCTAACAGTCAGGACCCTCAGCTGTAGGTCTGTTGGAGATTGCTTGAGGTCCACTCCAGACCCTGTTTGCCTGGGTATCAGAAGCTGAGGCTGCAGAAGATAGAATATTTCTGAACAGCAAGTGTACCTGTCTGATTCTTGCTTTGGAATCTTCCTCTCAGAGGTGTACTCCACCCTGTGAGGTGTGGGATGTCAGACTGCCCCTAGTGGGGGTTGTCTCCCAGTTAGGCTACTCAGGGGTCAGGGACCCACTTGAGCAGGGAGTCTGTCCCTTCTCAGATCTCAACCTCCGTGTTGGGAGATCCACTGCTCTCTTCAAAGCTGTCAGACAGAGTCGTTTGCGTCTGCAGAGGTTTCCGCTGCGTTTGTTATTGCCCTGTCCCCAGAGGTGGAGTCTACAGAGACAGGCAGGTTTCCTTGAACTGCTGTGAGCTCCACCCACTTCGAGCTTCCCAGCAGCTTTGTTTACCTACTTAAGCCTCAGCAATGGCGGGCGCCCCTCCCCCAGCCTCGCTGCTGCCTTGCCGGTAGATCACAGACTGCTGTGCTAGCAATGAGGGAGGCTCTGTGGGTGTGGGACCCTCCCGGCCAGGTGTGGGATATGATCTCCTGGTGTGCCTGTTTGCTTAAAGCGCAAACACGATTTTCCAGGTGTTGTGTGTCTCAGTTCCCCTGGCTAGGAAAAGGGATTCCCTTCCCCGTTGCGCTTCCCAGGTGAGGCAATGCCTCGCCCTGCTTCAGCTCTGGCTGGTCGGGCTGCAGCAGCTGACCAGCACCGAACGTCCGGCACTCCCCAATGAGATGAACCCAGTACCTCAGTTGAAAATGCAGAAATCACCAGTCTTCTGTGTGGCTCGCGCTGGGAGTTGGAGACTGGAGCTGTTCCTATTCGGCCATCTTGCCACATTCCATAGCAATCATTTTTAACAGATAAGCCACAAAGTAGATAATTTACACCTGGGTGATCTGTAGTCATTTCTAGTAATGACTGGAAGTATATGTGCTTTCAGTATTCTTGCTTACACATACATTGCTCTTGGATTGATTCCTGAAAAGGAATGTCAACGGAGGTAGGATGTTGAGGTAATAACATGTTACAGGGTGCCGATGGACTCAGATCTGAACCCCAACTCTGATGTTTCTAGTTTTAGATTTTGAATAAGTCTTCAAAGTCTATGAGTAGTTTCTCATCCATAATATGGGATGATATACCTATTTTTCTTATCTAACATATTTTGGATTCGGAAGTTAGGAAATGTAGTTACAAAGATGTTAAGACACAATTTTGGGCCACAAAGAGATCGGGGGTGGGCCGGAAACAGACAAGTAAAGTAGCAATTTCACTTGGGCAGGAAGAGTTAGAAGAGAAGTTGGATTGAGGCCTTCCATCATCCAGCTTGTACTAATTCATATCTCTCTCCTACCGAACAATGAAATCCTTGAAGTCAGGAATCATGTATCATTTACTTTAAAATCAACAGAAACATAGAGTTAGGCCGTAACAGGCACAGAAAGCATTTTTGTAGAATGATTCTTAAACCATTCAGGTTAGATAAATATTATAACTCAGGATAATGAAAGCTAAACATAGAAACAAGTACTGTGTGTATGTTGTTGGGCCAACACCAACCTTACAAGTAGGCAAAGGAGGTGGTTATGTGCTTGATTAAATGAGACCATATTTTCAATATACTTAGGATAGTATTTGGAGTGGAACTCACTAAACAGAACTATTATATATACTATGATATGAGAAGTGGGAGCCATCAAAGCATCCACTCAACCAAAATAAACTGTGGTAAAGCCCTAACACTTGAGTGTGAATTAATTTTTGATATTAGCAAGCTTAATATCAGAACCCAGATGGTATATGAGATTTAGGAGGAAAATTTGATAAGAAAGGAAGAAAGAAGGAAAGGTCTATAGCCTGAAGCCCTTTGGTGAGAACTGGACCCATTAGGGTGGACCCCGGCACAAGCACAGAGTTCCCTCCAGCCAGGAGGAACACGATTCCATTAACTTTCTGAGCCCAAACTTTGGGAAAGTGTTACTGAAAGTGGTGAGAGGAGCCTGATTGCAATCTTCACCTAGCTGTGGGAGAGTCGTGGGTGTCTCTGTAAGTCTGTAAACAAGGTAGAGAGAGGGGATGGAGAAGCTTCATGTATTCAACTCCCTCATGCCACGATAAGAAGTGAGAAATAAGTTTAAGAATGCATCAAAGTGGGAGTAATGATAGGGGTAAAAATGGCATCTGTATATTTCCTTTCCTGTTCCCAAGTTACTAGAAGACATCAGTTAGTGAAATGAAGAGTACCTATGGGGCAGAAAGCAAATAATAAGAGCTCTGTAAACCACTTTGGTTACTCACTTTCCTTCCAACCCTGGTGCCATTTATGTAAGCATTCTTGTGAAGGAAGAGCTATCAGCTAAGTCATACCAGGGAAATGCCAATATAAAAATATCAGTATGCACCTTAAGTATTGAATGGAAGTCAAATATTGGGCATGAATATTGCTTAGCAAGTCTAAGGAACAAAACTCCAAAGGCCACAGATAGAAGTAAGTCCTGTACTTTTCATTAAGATTTAGCAATTTGTGATTTGTTTTCAGTATTAGAGAATATTCCACTTTATTAATGTTTGCAGCAGATACATGAATGGTGCAAATTGCATGTTATAATTTGTCATGGAAATCTTATTGTCTCAATTAACTGTCCATTTAGTTAGCACATTCTGCAGCGAACTATCCTTCAAAAGCCTGGTGGTATTTCATGGTATGTCAGTCAATAATTTGCTTCTCCAGCTTAATTGCCAAGGGGATATATCCTGACTCCTAGCCTGAGGTTGGCCTTGGAAAGTATAAAGTTATGTTTGTTAAATGCAATCCTCATGATCTCTGGACAGCGTTAGCAATAATCTTCCTGCCCATTGCACAAATTCCTCCCTGTAAATGCCAGTGATCATGGTGTAGACAAGCATGGACTCCAATCCTGTGATTTTCCTTGAAAACTAAACTTCCTGTCAGCTTCTGAAGCCCCCTTCTTTCTTTTAATGTTAGCATTTTGTTAAAGTAAATGGAATTAGAAGTAGAAATAAATCAGCTTAATCACACCTGAAGCACGATTTTTCATGAGTTACCACACTCGTTTTTACATGAGACAATGAAAACATGAACTTGTTAATTTGCAGCAAGGTTGAAAACTTCTAAAAATATTTAATTTCTATTTTAAATACTTGTCTGTGTTATGTAGAAATAAATCATTTTTAGATTATTCAGCTCTGAGTCTAGATTTGAATGATGAATATTCTCTAACATTGTTTATTCTAAAGAGAGAAATGCCTATTGTATATTTGTGTATGTACACATAAATACACTTTTTTATAGTTTTGGAATTCAAGTGGAAGTATATGTAATTAATGTTTTAATATGGTATATCAGTGTGGAAAAGTATGGATTTCATATAAATAAATTTTTATTATGAGAAAATAATAAAAAGGATAAATTTTCCAATATTTATAAAGTTTACCTCATATCTGATTCTTAAAAAAAAATAAAGCCTAAGGGAAGGTAAGCATTCCCCTAAGTGGCACAGGTGGCAAGGAATCTTCTAAATTTTGAAACATTTTGAAATTCTCATTGGATTTGCTATTATTCTGACAAATGAATTCAGAAGACAGCCATGCTCATTTTAATTAATTACAACATAAACCTTTAAAGAAAACCTTTGCCTTTAATTTGTTTGCTAAACCAAAACAATGTTTCAGGACTGCACAAGTTGTGGACTGCAGAGGTTGCATAAGTTGTGGACTGCACAAAGATGACTGATTGAAGGGCTTAGTGGAAGTCTACATCTAGCCTGTTCTCAACTGATCATGCCTTTGCGCTTGGGGTGATATCATCAACCTTTAATAATTCCCACAAAGTGTTATGTAGATACTGTGTAATTTTTGTTTAGTTTCATTTCTAGTTTTAAATTTCCCTTCTAACGCTGTCTCACTGTCTCTAGGGTCCAGTTAGAGCAATATTCGAAAGAATCAACGAATAGAATGAATCTAACAAATCTGATTCCTCCATTGTCATGACTGCATTGACTTAAATCATGTATTTTTTTACATGATTTAAGAAAACAACTTAAGTCCAGAAAAATTTAGTCAAGAATAAGAAGTTTCATTTTATATTTCACACACTACCCCCAATAAAAGCTGAATGATCTCATTTGGAGGAAACTCTTATGTATGTCAAAAATCAGGGTTCATAACAATAAATTATGTTTGTATTACTCATATAACTTTATTTTTAAACAAAGAATAGCTGGCCAGGCATGGTGGCTCACACCTGTAATCCCAGCACTTTTGGGAAGCTGAGGCAGGTAGATCACGAGGTCAGGAATTCAAGACTAGCCTGGTCAAGATGGTGAAACTGTCTCTACTAAAAATACAAAAATTAGCTGGGCATGGTGGCGCGTGCCTGTAACCCCAGCCACTTGGGCGGCTGAGGTTGGAGAATCACTTGAACCTGGGAGGTGGAGGTTGCAGTGAGCCGAGACTGTGTCACTACACTCCAACCTGGGCAATAGAGCAAGACTCCATCTCAAAATAAATAAATAAATAAATAAATAAATAAATAAATAAATAAATGTAGCTATAGTTTTTTTAACCAAAATAGATGCTATAAAATAATCTATTCACAAATTTTTTACATCCTTACTCAATTGCCATTAAAATATGTTTTATAAATAATAAAACAAATTATTGTATCCAGAATTGGTTCCTTCCCGTGGGTTCTTGGTCTCACTGACTTCAAGAATGAAGCCATGGACCCTCGTGGTGTTACAGTTCTTAAAGATGGTGTGTCCGGAGTTTGTACTTTCAGATGTTCATATGTGTCCAGAGTTCCTTCCTTCTGGTGGGTTCGTGGTCTCGCTTACTTCAGGAGTGAAGCCACAG
Source organism: Macaca mulatta (assembly GCF_049350105.2). NCBI lineage: Eukaryota > Metazoa > Chordata > Mammalia > Primates > Cercopithecidae > Macaca > Macaca mulatta. The sequence continues at coordinate 68,348,976 of NC_133417.1, read as the reverse complement.
ACCTTCTCAGTGAGTATTACAGCTCTTAAAGGTGGCACGTCCAGAGTTGTGTGTTCCTCCCGGTGGGTTCGTGGTCTTTTTGACTTCAGGAGTGAAGCTTGGTGAGTGTCACAGCTCATAAAGGTAGTGCGGGCCCAAAGAGTGAACAGCAGCAAGATTTATTGTGAAGACTGAAAGAACAAAGCTTCCACAGCATGGAAGGGGACCCAAGCAGGTTGCCACTTCTGGCTTGGGTGTGGCCATCTTTTATTCCCTTATTTGGCCCTACTCACGTCCTGCTGATTGGTCCATTTTACAGAGGGCTGATTGGTCCATTTTACAGAGTGCTGATTGGTGCGCTTATAAACCTTTAGCTAGACACAGCGCTGATTGGTGTGTTTTTACAGAGTGCTGCTTGGTGCATTTACAAAGCTTTAGCTAGACACAGAGCACTGATTGGTGTGTTTACAATCCTTTAGCTAGACAGAAAAGTTCTCCAAGTCCCCACCTGACCCAGAAGCCCAGCCAGCTTCACCTCTCATTATGACTGAGTTGAAGTCTGAGATTTGATTGTTTCATTTATATTTATCTTAAAAGAGGTACCCCTTTTAATTACAATGATGAATAAAATATAATATTCACCCTGAGATAAATTAAGGAGATAAATATATACTCTCTTGGTATAGAGAGAAATTAGATGTTATGGTGTGGAGTAGTCACCTTTAGCGAAGGAGAAACTTTAGAGAAGAGAAAAACAACAAGATGTGATTCAGAAAACCAAGTGATATATTCAAACTATTAGGGCTGCTTTATACAGGAATGCTTGACTCTTCTCATTTTGCCAAAAACATGGGATATTTTCTAGTCCATGTCTTTTACAACACACTATTCACAACTGAATTTGGTGCTGGAAAAGAATGTCTGATTTCTTCGTCTATTAGTTTTGATTTTTGATCCAGTTAGAGAGACTATTATGATTCTCACGTTTCACAGTCGGTTATCTAGGAGACAATGTTTTGTGCTTGGTGTTTTCTTTCTTTGGTGAGTTGGCTAGGAGATTTATACACGTCCAAGAATCCTTAAATGCTAGCAAGGCCAGCCCTTAGTGTTGATGAGAAGCAGGTGTAGCCTGCATTTAGAGGCCCCCATCTCTATGTCAAAATAATTTCCCTGTGTTTTGCAAATCTGATCACCTTCCCTTTATGCAAGCCATTTGGCTGTTCTTATACGCCTGTCTTCTAAAGCTCAAGAAAGAAAAGTGCAAACTAAAAAGTTGTGGATGTCTTGTTTGAGACATCTATATGTTGAGGATCTAAAAACCCTGCGTTAGCTTGTTGTAAAAATGGATATTGTTACTGAATAATTGCAAAAGAACATCACTGAATTCAGAAAGAGCTTATTAATCATCTACTTCAAGCTTCTTATTTTATGTTGTAGAAATTGAGTCCCAGAAACCTTAAATGACTTCTGCAAGTTCATGATGAAAGGGTGGCAGATGTGAGTAAGACTTGTGATATCCCTCAAACCATACCACATGGGTCTCTTCTTTCTTGTTTAGAAATGCATGTGTTGATCATCTGACCCTAGGCTACATTTTATTTGTAGACCAAAGTGTCAAGTCACTGATGTAATATGTGAAATTTGCCAATCCTTCTGTCTTTCAACTCTTAGAGGGAGTGTTAATATGATTATTAATAACAGTAGTAATAATACTTGGCATGGTAGAGAATATTTATCAAGCACTTACTATAGGCTAGGCACTATTAAAAGTGCTACATATTACCGACTTATCTGATCCTCAAAATAACTTCATGACATTGGTTAAAAAAAAACATGATCCTTATTTATAGATGAGGGAATGGAGGTTCAGGGACTTGTCTGAAGTCTTGCAGCTGGCTGTGGCAAAGCCAATATAACTCAAAATCAGGAATCTGGCTTTAGATTCTGTGCTACAAACCAATATACTGCCTCTCATAGAGGATATCCTTCTTCCTTTCCTTTCCCTTCTTTCTTTCTTTCTTTCTTTCTTTCTTTCTTTCTTTCTTTCTTTCTTTCTTTCTTTCTTTCTTTTTCTTTCTTTTCTTTCTTTCTTTCCTTCTGTCTGTTTCTCCCTTTCTTTCTTTCTTTCTTTTCTTTCTTTTCTTTCTTTCTTTCTTTCTTTCTTTCTTTCTTTCTTTCTTTCTTTCTTTCTTTCTTTCTTTCTTTCTTTCTTTTTCTTTCTTTCTCTCTCTCTCTCTCTCTCTCTCTCTCTCTCTCTCTCACTCCTTCCTTCCTTCCTTCCTTCCTTCCTTCCTTCCTTCCTTCCTCTCTCTCTCTCTCTCATAATCTCACTCTGTTGCCCAGGCTGGAGTGCGGTGGCATGATCTCGGCTCACTGCAACCTCTGCTTCCCGGGTTTAAGCGATTCTCCCATCACAGCCTCCTGAATAGCTGGTATTACAGGCACGTGCCACTACACCAGGCTAATTTTTAAATTTGTAATAGAGACAGGGTTTCGCCATGTTGGCCAGGCTAGTCTCGAACTCTTGACCTCAGGTGATACGCCTGCCTTGGCCTCCCAAAGTTTTGGGATTACAGGCATGAGCCGCCGCTCCTGGCCCTCTAATGTGTTTCAACAATGGATCAAGTGGTGTCTGTGTGTATGTGTGTGTATATGTGTGTATATATATGTTTGTGTTATTTGTGATATATTCCATATTGTGTTACCATACGTGCAATGAAGTCTTTATGTAAGCAATAAAAAAATTTTCAGAAAAAAATAATTGAGTAATGGGCACTTATATTTACTCCACTGGGATTAGCTTTGCAGGCTTACGATTTGTGGAGATAACTAAAGAGCACAACAGATAGATAATCTATGATTTAATGATTACAATTAAAGTACAATTATTAGATTTTCATAACATTTATTTGTTTAAGAGCACTATCCTTCCTGCTTCACACAATATTTGCTTATCAAAACTGTCAGTCCATAAACCAAGCTCATAGCTGGCAAGAAAACCTAATACAGAAAGACAGAGGAGAAAATCAGCATATTTTTTAGATCCTTGATGTCGCTTCCTGCTTCCCCCTTCTCCCAACTATTCTGAATAGAGAGAAATGTTGTCAATGGTGCTTTTGGTCGAGAACATAAGGGAACATTTTTTTGTCACTTTCATTCATCCCCAATGTTCTCTCTTAGGGTACCACCTCCCTCCCAAATCTCTCATTTGAAACCCCTGAGTTCTTTTGAAAAGACACAGCCTATTCTTCCTTTCAAAATGAAATGCCAAATTCTAGGAGGAAAAGGAAATTGTACAGTGTTCCTTCTTGCCTCTTAGAACAAGTAGAGTAAAACTAAGTCTGGATATTGTTTCCTTCAAGTAGTTTTATTAGCCGAGAAGTTTATGTGCAGGAAATCTATTTTAAAATTTATAACTGACGTAGTTTTAGACTGCAGACACATATGGTTTATTTGTTACTAAGACTCTATGTTTTGTTTTCTAAGCATTTATGGTGTTAACTTTTTGACTTGATAACATAGCTAACATTATTTAGAAAATAAATACCTAATACAATATGACTCATGGCATATTAAGGGTGTTACTAAGTATGCAGAAATTAGAAAGACTACTCATATTTTTCTTTTTGAGACAGGGTTTTACTCTGTCATTCAGACTGAAGTGCATGGCTCACTGTAGTCTCATACTCCTGGGCTCAAGCCATCGTCCTGCCTCAGCCTCCAGAGTAGCTGGGACTACAGAGTCACATTACTATGCTTGGCTAATTTTTTTCTTTTCTTTCTTTCCTTTTTTTTTGTTTTTGTTTTTAGAGACAGAGTCTTGCTATGTTGCCTAAGCTGATCTCGAACTCTTGACCTCAAGTAATTCTCCTCCTCTACAGCCTCCCAAAGTGCTAAGATTCCAGGTAAGAGTGGCCATTCCTAACCAAGAGACTGCTCTTTTAACAATATTGTATGATTTAATTTATCCAGCAAGCTTTTATCTGATTAATATTTA